>NC_088925.1:53527500-53620000 GCF_038396675.1 Hydra vulgaris
AGTGCATCAAATGTTTTTAAACTGCCTTTTTGTGGCGCAGTCTTTGAAAATTTGAACGAATTCAATGCTGTTTTAACTACTATTGAGTACCATTTGTTGGAGACAGACCTCAATTTAAGTTCAAACAGTAAACTACCTAATTTAACTTATCCTAACCAAAGTGAAGAAAGAATATTTATGTGTTTGTTTTGCAAGAAACGATGTATATCACAAGGTGTCTCGTCACCTCAACGCCAAACACAAGGACAAGTTTACTGATAAACATTTATTAAAGAATAAAGAAAGCAAAGATTATTCTTTATCTTATTAGGTTTTAAAATTATTTAATCTAGGTTGCAGAAATGCTTGCTTCAGATAAATGGTTCTCTGCTATAAGCTGAATTTAAAAATTCAAAATAAAGTATAAGTATTTTAAGTATTTCATTAGAAGAAATCATTACAGCTTAGTTAATAGTAAAAATGTAACTGATTCATTTGATGGAAATGCTGAAATTTTGTACCGCTGATTCTACAAATTATTTTTTGGAAAAACAATTTTTTTTTAAAACTGTACTTTTCATTCATGTTTTCTAAAATTGTACTTTTCTTTCATGTTTTGAAGTAGCAAATCTTGCCTTTGTTTATCTGACTGGTTTCTCTCTTATCAATGATATTATAATGTTTAAGCGTGTATCCCACTATAAACAAAACATTCTATTATAACCTAGTGGGAATGTTACAATTGGTTTTAGTTCTAACATTTGCTTGCTGCTAAATATGCATGATCATTTAACACTTTATACACAAATTTGTAGATTTTACATTGCAAAAGGCAACTTGAAAGCTTTCAAGATTTAAAAAAGTCAAATTAAATTTATATATTAAGAGCATCATTTAAAAAACACCCTCTATTTTAGAACAAGAACATTAAAGAAAAATTGAGATGACTTGAACCTGCTAAAACGGCTATTTTCATAGCCACATATTTTTTTAAAATAATATTGGTATATAATTAAATCCTAGAGTAGTAAAGTAAATACTTCATGCATATTTAATAGTTTTATGATGTAGTAACTTTATTATAAAACAAAGATACAAGATTGATTAACAAAAATAATATAATTGTCTTTTTAATTTTAAAGTAATAATGACAGCACTACTATTTTACATATATTTTACAAATATAAACGGTATTTAGTTTTAAACAAATCTAATAATCGATTTGTTTTAAAAACAAATCGTTTTTTTTGGCATAACTTAATACCAAATTACTACCACTTAATATTACCTATGTAGCTAAACACATTACATTTCCAGCAACTAAAAAAATTTTTAGCTTTTTTAATTTGTTATTATTGAAGCCAAAGTCATTAATAGATGGGTTATCCTTGCAAGCACTAAGTGATTATTAGTGTCCAAAATAATTTTCAAATAAGCTATTCCATAATGTAATAAGTTTTTTAATACATCAAAAACTTATTACTTTAGGCAGCAAGTTTAACACTTTTTAATAAATATTTTGTCGACTTTATATGCTCAAAAGTTTAGGTAAAATACAAAAGCCACATTCTCTGTCTTTATAGAATGTATAAGCAATATGGTTCCACAGTATAATCTTACCATCCTTACATATATCTTTTTTTTTCCGTATGTTTTAAGTTGGATAAATCATATTTAGATAAAACAGTAACAAGTTGTCTTGTTTTAATGTGAAGGATTAGGTATAAAGGAATCATTTAAAATGTCTTTTCAACAACTTGCAATTTGCAGAAACATCATCGCAAGTTCCAAGCAACAACTTTTAAGAAAGTTAGTTTACAAATTTTGATTGCTTTCTAAAGCAAAAGAAACATTTGTCATGCAGTGGCACCAGTTGTAAAAGTCAGCTAGATTAGTCAAGTATACATGTAGTCAAGTATATCAAACACTGCAGCTGACTTTGAAACTAGATAATTAATACGAAATATCTTATTTTAGTTGAAGATAACCTTAGATTTTGAGGTATTATTTTTCTGCATTCAACAAAATAGACATCTTTTTATATATATAAAAATAGATATCTATTAAATAAAGAAGTTACATAAAAAATCGTACACATTTAAACAAATACCTTCCAGACAGATACTCTTTCAACCTTTATTCTATGGAGGTAGAGCATTAGCATATATTCTAAATTTAGTTTATACTCAATAAATAGAAATTTGACTGTACTATTTGTGTTCAGAGAGTAGTAATATTCAAGTTATAAACTTTTAAAATTAGTTTCAAATCATCAAATTGTTTTGATTACTTTTAGTTGTGTACGCTGTGGATTTCAAGAATGAGATATAAGTTTAATTTCAATTTAATTTAAATTTATAGATATTTTTATATAAAAAATAATGACCTAAATTTATTAAGGAGTTTTAACATATATAAGAAATAAGAAGAAGAAGAAAAATTTGACTACGACATAAAACTCTCGAGTGCAAAGTAAACAGGGAGGGAGGTTATAATAAATAAGGTGAAGTGAGAATATTTTGATAATATGAACTCACGTAGATAGAGAAAAGTTCACAATTCATAAATTGATAGGGGGCGTTTCTTTGGCATTCGACAGTAGGTGTGCATGAAAAGGGATGGGGTTGTGAGATTGGTTGAGGGGGTTATATAAACACAAAAAATTGCGTCAAAGGAGAAATAAATCCTAGATCCGCCCCTGATTTTTACATATATATATATATATATCTATATATATATATATATATATATATATATATATATATATATATATATATATATATATATATATATATATATATATATATATATATATATATATATATATATATATATATATATATATATATATATATATATATATATATATATATATATATGTATATATATATATATAAATATTGACAAATATCTTAACTTGCAACGTGTAACTGGCTACACATCAGTGTTGTTCATGTTTAACCGAGAAATGCATTCAGATCATTTTATGAAGTAAGTTTATGTTTATTCTACTTTATCGTGTTATTAGGATATTTAAACACTCTAAATATTACTTTTTATTTTAATTGGCTGATATAAGCAGGCTTGGTGGAAAAAAAAACTGCTTGAACATTTTTGAAGTTTGAAGTTTTATTTAATTTTAATTATCAGATCTTCATAACTGTTTAAGATTTTTACTTTTATTTATTTTTTCTGTTTTATTTTGTATTCAAATAAGATAAATTTTTTTACTAGGATACATATTGTTAACTTATTATTAAGTTATTAATATTAATTACAACAGTTTTATTATTGAAAGACTTCCAGTTTCCAGAATGTAAAGACTGGTACCACTGTGAATAAAAAGTATAAACAGCTACAAAAAAAGTATTTTTGTAATTATAATTAGTATTTTTAAACAGACTGTTTGAATATACTGTTACATTATATTATTAATGAACTGAAGGGTTAACATAATTTTCTATTTACACAGATTTAAATGTTTTCTATTAATAACTTTTAATACATATGTTGGTGTAAATCTTAAAAAAACTGTGTTTCTCTCATCTATATTCAGATGTGTAGATGTATATACTAATTTTATAGGTTAAGGTGTTATATTGGTTTAATACCTTACCTTACTATTTAATCCACAACATATCTAAAGCTAGGCTGTTCAACAAGCTATGCAAATTACAATGTGTGTAGAAATATGAAATAGAATTTACAAAATGAATAAAAACAAAGCATGTATGATAAATTGCTCGGACAGTACTAATTTTTTATTTTTAATTTTTAGGTATTGGCAGGCTGTACTTGACGACTTACTTTCCTGCAATGAAATTAAAAGAACTTCCAACTACAAGCCAATTTAAAATAATTTTCATAGCAGCATGTTCCGAGAAGAGTTTTTATTTTATTTTATTTACTAATTAGAATACTTATATTTCATTATTTCTTCAAATTATTTTTGAAGATTTTTTAATGTTGGTGTTTTATAAAATTTTATGCTTAAAAATTATTTTACATACAAATTTTTAGTTTTTTAATAATTAATTTTTATTCAAGAGTATAATTATAGTTAGAGTGTCCATTTTTTGTAATACTTTTTCTGAAAATATCAGTTTGATATTATGTTATCAATGTGAGAGTATAATCTCAAAATAAAATTAAAAAGTAGTAGGATGAGGTACCAATGATCCATACGCTTTGTTTTCTTATAAATCAAATTCAAGTTTGGCGCAAAATGTCTGTACCTATAGAAACCACTCACAAAAACTTTTGATATTGATTGGTCTATTAAAATTTTATAGTTATTTTTTTATGGATTCCACTTACTATGACTGTAAGTGTGAAAACACGCACGAACTGGCAATCGGGAGATTTTTGAACAAAAATTAACGCCACGGATGGCGACTAATTGACCTTTTTGTTTGTTAATAGGTAGTACTTAAAGTTACTTATAAATGTTAAAGAGAAACGAAATAGCTTACCTATATCTGTAGCAGAGCTTATTTATACATGCATAAAAGTTATAACATGGCAGCGGTCGACAATCAATGCTTCACAACCAATAAAAAAATGGCGGTATTAGCGTCTCTATGCTATTTTTTAACAAACAGCCTATAGGAGAGTTAGTAGTGTCCGATTAATGCTGCAACCTAGTGAAAAACTGAAAAATTAAGACATTCTTTATCTTGCCCCGCTCTTCATCTTGCCCGGTCTCTCCTATATAAAAGTTTCAGCATGTAAAAAAAACTACCGGTTAAGTGTCATTACTGCAACATTTTAAAAGAGTTAGAATCCATTCTAGTTTATAGAACTACTTAATCTCCGCTTCATTGAATAAAGTTTAAATATTAGACAAATAAAAAAAAAAATTATTTGCACAAAATTTTTAAATATATAAAAGATTAAAATAACTACCAAAGCGTTTGCTCATTTAAAATAATAAAATTTTCTTATAAGTTTCACTACGTCGAGTCTCCATCTCCACCTTCTTTAAATTTTTAACTTGTTTCCGTCTCAATTTAAGCACTTCTTTACATTGATACTTGTACCTTTTTTGAGTTAAAAACTTTTTAATTTTTTTTATATAAATGAATATAACAGCATCATTCCAATAAGATAACGAGGAAAAAATATCCAAAACCAGCTCAAGATTTTTATTTATAGTTTTGTCTAAAATGTAATAAGGCGCATATATAAAATGAGGTATCGCAGTAAAAAGTATGTAGGTTGAAACATACAAAGCTGGTAATACTAAAGTCTTCAATAGCGATTTTCGTTCTTGTAAAAGTGATTTTTTTTTTGACATTTTATGCGATAAGTTTATCGCATACGCGTAAACAAATATATATAATACTGATACACCCACATCAAGTGAAAGATGAACATATGCTACGTTTCTGCTCGGTTTTGAAGTAAAATAAGCAAACGTTAAACTGCATATCCAAGAAAAAAGTAAACAAAATCCTACTTTTTTTTTTGTAATCACTGATTCATACTTAACATTCAAATAAAGTATAAAAAATCGGTTTAATGTCAATAGGAAAACTGTGATATAATAGGCAAATATAAAGAATTTTATTAATACTTGAATCCATATTTCTATTTTTCTATCAGCAAAGTTCAATATCGCAAATAAAAGAAAAACACCACTTAAAAATATTTCAGCAACCGATAAATTTATTATAATAAGTCGGTCAATTTTATGCATTCCAAAGATTTTATTTTGGGTAATCAAGTAAAGTCCAACAATATGTAAAAGTATACAAGCAGGACAACTGATAACCAAAACATAAGATAAATGAGTTACTGAAGTTATATTGTTAATTGAAGATATATTTGTCGACATGATGTTGGAAGTGTTTTGCATTTTGGGTTTTTTTATAATACGACAGTAGAAAAAAAAGTATAAGTACAAAACAGTAACTGCAGTAACAACGATTACTGTTGTATGATTGACGATAACTAAAAACTCAATGATGCTAATTATGTAGAATACAGCTGCAATTCAAACAAAGCTAAATGTTAAACGTGACTTCAAAAAAAAAACATTGATTCTTTTGTACTAGTATTTAGTTTTTGTATTTAGATACAAATATTTCTTGCAATACTATATACAACCTAAACAAAATTAAACATTATGTCAAACGCTAAGAACATTAAGCAATAAAAATTTATAAGTTTACACTTTTAATATATATATATATATATATATATATATATATATATATATATATATATATATATATATATATATATATGTATATATATACATATATATATATATACATATATATATATATATATATATATATATATATATATATATATATACATATATATATATATATATATATATATATATATATATATATATATATATGTATATATATATATATATATATATATATATATATATATATATATATATATATATATGTATATATATATATATGTATATATATACATATATATATATATATATATATATATATATATATATATATATATATATATATATATATATAGGGCGGCCGCCACGTGGGGGGGGGGGGGTTACTGGGTACTTTTTAACCGGGCGCATGATTAGAAGGGGCGCACACATGACAATAAATATTTTTACTTTAGTAAAATAGATAACACAGAGCTTCAAAGAAAAGCTCATAATTTTATAATATAAGTTTATTGTAACAATACACTTGACACTTATATCTTAAAATTAGGAGTTTAAGATTTGTTGCCTCAGCAATACAGCATTATCCGAATTCATATGCAGAAGTCTGCGACTAGTCAAAACCTTTGCGGGAAAATACTCATAATGGTTGCTTGGTCCATAAAAAACACATGAATATATCTCTATATATATTATATATATATATACATACGTACAAACATGCATTCATATATATATATATATATATATATATATATATATATATATATATATATATATAAATATATATATATATATATATATATATATATATATATATATATATATATATATATATATATATATATATATATATATATATATATATATATATATATATATATATATATATATATATATATATATATATATATATATAAAGCGTGTACACAAAATAAATGTGAAAGGATAAGCGCTTCATTTTTTTTCAGTGGTTGTATTAAAATCTTTTTAATTGTTTTGTATTTTGTTTACAAGGTGTTGTGGTTTCAAAAAATATGTAAGTCGTTTTATTTAACGTTTTTCTTAAACAAAATCGATCAAACGCAAATCTGGTTGTGAAAGAAAGGAAGGTTTAGATATAAAACTAATTAGAAAACTGGTTAACAGTTTTAAGAATAACTCAAGCCTTTCACTAAGGGAACGCGCAAAAATATATGGATTTTCTCATAGTTTTGTTGCAAAAGTTTGCAACAAAACATTGAGAAACAAATGAAAACAACAAACATTGTTTTCATTTTTTCAAAGCATAATAAGTGCCAAGCCGTTCTGAAACTCAACAAAAAAGTGCAAGAACCTGCGGCAGAATGTTGTATGACAATTTTATTTCTAAAAATTTCTGTATTATTGAAGACGATGAAATTTATATCAAGTACGATCATCAAAAAATTTCTAGTGCTGTTTATTATATTGCTAAATATAGAGAAAAAGCAGATAAGAAATTTAAACACACAAAACAAGACAAGTTTGCTAAAAAATCTTTAATTTGGCAAACTATTTGCAGTTGTGGCAAAAAATCAGCAGCTTATATTTCTCAGTCCACACTTTCTGGTCAAATATATGTTAAAGAATGTTTACAGAAACGCCTTTTACATCTCATTAAATCACACAATAACAGGCCTGTGCTCTGGCCTGATTTAGCTTCAATTCGTTATTGTAAACTAGCTATGGAATGATATAAAAAGAATAATGTGAAATTTGTGCCTTAAACAGAAAATCCTCCAAACTGCCCGGAATTGAGAGTTATTAAAAAGTACTGGGATATTATTAAAAGAAAAATGGAAAAAAACAAAAAAGCATTCCAGAAATACTAAAGATATTAAAATATCATTTTAAAAAGCATCAACTACCTTTGATTCTTATTCTGTGGGCGAGCTTAGGGGTACCACTAAAGCAAAAGCTCGAAATTTTTTTAGATTCCCACAGAAATAATTAATTTTTTTTTAAATGTATATATATATATATATATATATATATATATATATATATATATATATATATATATCAACAAAAGTTAAAGTACATTGCATAACTGAGATTCCAAGACTTCATTTAGATTCGCTAAGTAACATAAAAATAACTTTAATACTTGAATTATTCTGTTTTGTAAAAACAAAACATGTTCAGTTTCAAGAAAAGATTCTGGCTGTCAAAACATAAAATAGGACAGCAAATGAGCAAAAAAATAAACGTACACTCGAAGATTGTTGTATACGAGCTAAAAAAGAAGGAGATGGGATAGGCCTGCAGTTTCCAGATTAATTATTACAAATTCCTCCCATACATGTCAAGCTTTTGAAATAGTAAGTTCATTAATCTAAACATAACCTTCTTTTTCATATATTTCTCCCATTATACTATTGTTATCAAGAGATTTTCAAATCTTTTACTTTTTTTTTTTTTTTAATTTTTATTTTAGGTGCCCCAAGAAGTCCTAACGGTGTTGTCACAGAGCACCGCGGAAGTGCATTTAACCAGGAAGTTCACGCCTCCTTCCTTACCGTGACTCGAAAATTTTTCCAGAGCTCGTTTCGAACCTGGATCTCCAGCTTATAAAGCAAGCGCTCTAATCACTGCGCCACGGCCGCACAATTTCATTTCACGGCCGCACAATTTCATTTCACAATTTCATTTCATTTCACAATTTCATTTCACGGCCGCACAATTTCATTTCACGGCCGCACAATTTCATTTCACGGCCGCACAATTTCACAGTACTTCATTTTCTATAGGATGGCTTTGCAAATGAGTCAAGTTATTAAGAAGACTTCATTTAGATTCGCTAAGTAACATAAAAATAACTTTAATAATGACTTTTTAGTGGAAGCTTTATACAATAAAAAATCTTGACCAAGACGTCTGGCTTGTCTCTATATCAAACCTCGTAAACCCGATGGAATGCACGCATTGAGCCGTGGGTTAAGCAACCCAGAGAAATTCTTTTTTTTTTGCAGAAACTTCGAGATCTTGATTTAACTGGAGATCTTTTAAATGACGTAAAATTTTTGGAGAAATGGATTCAGTCATTTGCGTTTATTATCATGACAACATTCTGGTTCAAAGCACTTCAAGCAATGTCAACGTGTCATTTTAATCAGAAAATATTGCTCAAGATGATGAGATGAAACTTATGAGGACTCTTATCGAGGATCTTACTAGATTTAGATTTTCTTGGCCCGAAGTAGTTAATGAAGCACATTTGGTTGCCTCCGGTCTAGCAAGCTATGGAGTTCAGTCAAAATTAGTTCAAAAAAGGACAAGGAAGAGGAAATCATTTTACGTAGAAGCAAGAAACGAAGTTCATTTCTACGAAAACGATGAATAGCAGTTTGAACTGAACCTGTTCAACACCGCTCTTGATATTTTAATTCAACAAATGAGAGACAGATTTCAGACTGCAGAAAAGACAGCAAACAGTTTCTCGTTCCTATGGCTCTCAGAATCAAATAGTAGGTTGAGTAAAGAAAAAGAAGTTAAACCACCTAACGTGGAGGAGAAATGTAAAACTTTTGGCACAAATCTATGTGAGCGTTGTAGATGAAGACAAACTTATTTTAGAGGTCCGTCATCTGGATACTCTTAAGCGCGCCAATCTTTTCAATCCAAAAGAAAATCTCACTTCAATGAAGCTATTAAATGGAATCTATCAGAAAGGTCTTGAGTCTCTCTTAGAATCAATATGCAATTTGTTACGCATTTTTAACACGATTCCCGTTACCATCGCCGAAGGAGAGCGGTCTTTCAGTAAATTTGGTCTTGTCAAAACAACATTAAGATCCACAATGAGTCAAGATCAGCTAACTAATCTCCCAGTTATATCTATTGAACACGATCTTGCAAAAATTCTGTGCTACGACGAGGTCATTGCGAATTTTGCTATGAAGCATTAAATATCTATTACATTTAAAACTTACAGTTACTTGCAATATAATTAAAGTTCAATAACATGTATAATTGTGCATTTCTTTTTTAATATATTTAAAAAAATTGTTAGAGGCTTCCTCGACTCACCTCCTTGGAATGCAGTAAAAAAAAATTAGCATTTGGACAGTACTCAAACTTTTTCGGATTCGGTCGATATGATAAGGCGCTAGTTAAATTTCGACCCCAGGCGTCATTAAGGATCGCGTAGGGCCTGTATATATATATATATATATATATATATATATATATATATATATATATATATATATATATATATATATATATAT
The DNA here is from genome assembly GCF_038396675.1 of Hydra vulgaris. Lineage (NCBI taxonomy): Eukaryota > Metazoa > Cnidaria > Hydrozoa > Anthoathecata > Hydridae > Hydra > Hydra vulgaris. Next base: position 53,537,890 of record NC_088925.1, read on the forward strand.
ATATATACATATATATATATATATATATATATATATATATATATATATATATATATATATATATATATATATATATATATATATATATATATATATATATATATATATATATATATATATATATATATATATATAGATGTATATATATATATATACGCCCGCACCACTATTCCTAACAAAAATAATGTGAAGAAAAAGAAATTACCTAAACTCAAATGAGGTTGGTAAGTATTAATTAAGGTAAATGTTATAAGCAAGATTACCATTTATTTCATTAGAAAGTGACAAAAATTACACAGAATCTTCCTAATTGACCATTTCATCATTCACTACAGTATTTTCAGGATTCGCGCATGCGGATGGGGGATATTAAGATTTATGCGTTTTTTGGACAAAAACGTAACTTTTGGAACATCGCTTCCTTTTTACTTTAAAAAAAAATAGTTAGTCGTATTAAAAAAAATTATTGTAAAAGTTCCAATCACGATTGCTTTACTATATCCAGTTAGACTTTTTTTCAAAGTTGCCTTTTTTCAGGATCTATAGATTGTTTATTGAAAAAAAGGCTTTCGGGGTAAGTTGGCAAAATTCTCACGAGGTAAGTTGACTCATAGCATTTAGTATGGAAAAAAAAATTTTTTATAAAATTAATTTTTTTTTTTTTTAATTTTTAACGATATTGAAAAATTTTTTTTTACAAAAAAATTAGAAAAAAATTTTTTTAGTTTTTTTTTTCACAAATAAAAAGTGGGCTACTGTTTTAGCTGTTATACGGACTAATATTTGGTACCAGCTAAAAGTAGTATTATATTTTGGGATAAAATTGTTGCCAAAATTAATAGTAAAATATTTCTATTAACTTTGCACTTAATAGTACATTAATAATCATTTTTATAGTTTGCGCTAACTTACCCCGTGGCGGGGTAAGTTGACGCAACTTTTTTTTTTTTTTTTGAGGGCCCGAAAAGGCCTCAAGAATTTTTTTTTGTAAATGAATGAAATTTTATAAGTTACCCAAATTCATACTCTTTAAGACTACACTTTAATATTTTCAAAAAAATGTACTGATAGGGCAACAGAGCTCATAGCGTAGAAACCGAGCCAACTAGCCCCGGTCTCTCCTACAACTAAGCAATAAAAACTGAACATATATTCCGTGGTATACAGTGAAAAAACCTTAAGAATTTCTTAGAGAACCTTAATAATAAAAAAAAATAAAAATAAAAAAAACAACAACTGGGAAATGTCATTGCAGCTGAGTCTAATCCAAGAGAAGAATTTGCAAGTTTTATGTCCAAAATAAATCTTAAATTTATTTTAAGCTTTCATAAGATTCTTTGACTATATTAACAACTGCGTCATAAAACAACCTGAGTCTTGAATCGTTCAAGAAGATGCACTTTTTAACTAGGAAATCTTATACTATGTTTTTTTTGCTATTCAATATATTAATATAGATTTTTTAAACATACCGCTTCTATCAATGCCTACTTTGGCTCTATCTTTATCTTGTGGTAGATAACGTTATACTTTACTCAGAACTACAGAGTTATAGTCATTTTCAAATTCTTTCAAGTATCGAGTCTCTTCTTGCAAGTATTGAGTCCTTTCATGCAAGTATTGAGTCTCTTCTTTCAAGTATTGAGTCCTTTCTCGCAAGTATTAAGTCATTTCTTTCAAGTATTGAGTATTTTCTTGCTGGCACCACATCTGACTTTTTATTGAAAGCAAAGCAAACATACTTTAGCACAATTTTACGTATGTGATATATATTTATCGTCTTATTTAGTCAATTTTTATGTTAAAACTCGACACGCAAACAATCGGAAAAAAAATTTAAAACTTCCTTGTATACCAACAAAACTACATTAATTATGGGAAAATTTTGTTGGAAATACAAAGCAGACAAAATATAAATTATCTTCCGTAATATCAAACTTTTAATCTGAATAGAGCATAGTACATTGGTCTAATTTGGCCGTTAAAAAGATAAAATATACCGATTATGGTGCTGAAAAGTTCTAAAACAAAAAAAAGTTCAGAAACAAAAAAAAGTCCCCATTTCGAAGTTTTTGTTAAAAACAAAAATAATTACTTAAAATGCAAAAATATTTTATTTTCGGGATGGTTAAGCATTACGTAAAGAAATAAAAAAACAACAGATAATAAACAATTTAATTACCACGGTTTCCAATAGTTTTAGAAATATTTTTTAGAAATATTTTTAGAAATATCCAACAACTTTGTTTGTGTCTTTCGTAATTTGCGCAACTTTGTTGCGCAAATTTTTAAATAATTATATATATATATATATATATATATATATATATATATATATATATATATATATATATATATATATAATTATATGATAAATTTAAAAGATCCTATTATCACAACTATAAATGAAATTTCTACATATTTAGTTCGTCTTATATATAAAGTTTTTTTTTGCAAATTTCCAGATATGCGTCAAAGTAAATAAAAGCCGTCCAATACACCTGAAAGTTTTAGTTTATAACTATTTCTATTTATATGTTTATGGACACTTTGAAATAATTGCATATACCACATTAATTTAAAATTTTCCTACTTTTATCAACTCAACATAAAACTTTTAATTAACATATATTTATATATGAAATAAAAACTTATACATTTTTATTTAAACACGATACTTTAATAAAAATAATATTATAAGAAACTTTAAGGTGGTTCCATGGTAAAAAAAACTAATTTTTTAAAATTAAAGCATGAACAATAAATAAATCTGTAAGAAAAAAATCTTTTCGTTTTAAACAGCTAAATCAGCATGTAAATTTACAAAAAATTAGTAAACTAGCTGATACTTGAATACACATACTATCAGGCTACAAATTGGAGAAGACACATCGATAAAGTGCCGGAAAAAGGATTATTTTATATTTATATGTCTTTTTATAATGGCAGGTAGATTAAAGTATTTTTATATTTGAACGAAAGTAGACAGAGAAATACAATTTTTTCCATAAAAACTGCTGGTGTTAAAGATTCTTTGCTTTAAGTCCTATTTAAAGTATAATAAACAACTTCTAAAAATTGTGGTGTTTGAATTTATATAAATATAGAATATATAAATGTCAACTTTATGAGGATTTTGAGATACCATTGTTCTAATATTACTACATTCAAAAAAAAAATTTAATAAAAAAATAAAAGAAATTCATATAAAAATAAAGATGTTAATTTAGCAATTTACAAAAAAACAATTAAAGTACAATAAGCAGAATATTTTAAAACATAGTAGATATATTTTAAGTTACGTAGATATCAATTACTTAGACTTTTTTGGGAGATAAAATTAAGAAATTGAGAACCTGTTGAGGTTGCTATGCCCGTTGTTATAAACAATTCTTAACATAAGATAACAAGTTTATTGTTTTAAATAGGTTTTTAATATAAACAATGAATAAAGAATCACATTCTACTGAAAGGTAGGTAGTTAGTTTATCTAATAACAAAATAAAAAAATAAAAATTTTTTTTTTTGCATTTTTTTCACCATGGTTCCACCATAAACTTAATACTCTGTAGATCAAACAGTAATATCGTTAAAAATTGGTCATATTGACCACAAGAAATATAAAAACTAATAAAATTAACCAAAACTTTGTTTACTCCACAAAGTTCTAGTTTACCTTACTTTGAGTTTATGTTTACCTTACGTAGAATTCTCGTCCACCTCAGTAGTAGGTACTGGTTAATTTTTGTGAAAGCGAATTTATTAATAAAAATACATTTCTTAATATATGACTGTTTTAAGATGGATATAAATTATAAGTTCTTTTATTCATTATGTATTTGGTGTTCTTATTTAAATATTTTTTTTTTAAACAATTCAATAGACAATTCATTTTTTAACAAAACAGTTTTTGTTTGTGGTAACCGTTAAATGTATTGTTTAAGAAATAAAATTTTCAATAATTTTAATTTTGATCCCAATTTTTAACTCAATTAAGATGAAACTCAAGAAGTTTGTAAACAAACTTGTTTTTTTTTTTAGCTTGTGGTATATAACCCAATCATTACTACTGTCGATATGAAAAATATTTTATTCCAGATATGGTAAACATTTTATTTATGAGTGTAAACCTACTAACACTTTAATTTGAAAATGGTTTTGCGGCTCAAGGTACCAGTTACCCTGTTGAATCAAAGTACACAAACTTGAGTCGAAAAGCCAAACAAAGTTAGTCGAGAATATAGTTCTAAAGACTCTGGGAATTATGTACAAGACAAAACATCTTTTGAATAAAATATATTTAAAAAACTTATACAACTCATTTATTCATAGTCATATTAACTATTGTAATACTACCAGGGTAAACAACCATTTTTCTTTACCAAAAAATATTTATAGAAAACAAAAACAAGCAAGTCGATTAGTTTCGGACGCAGATAGGTACGAAAGTGCCGAACCTTTACTCAAGGAAATAAATGCTCTAAACGTATACGAACTAAATATCTACCATAACTTGTTATTTATGTTTAAACTTGAAATTGAAATATTTACAAATTTTTTTTATAAATATCTCTCTCTAATTCATCATAAATATGAAACAAGGCACTCAATTAGTAATTACTACATTCCACTAACATAATTAAAAATATCTGACTTCTCAATTACATTTCGGGGACCGCGCTTGTGGAACTCAGTTCTTGACGAAAGTATGAAAAAAATAAAACCCATCGATATATATATATATATATATATATATATATATATATATATATATATATATATATATATATATATATATATATATATATATATATATATATATATATATGATATATATATATATATATATATATATATATATATATATATATATATATATATATATATATATATATATATATATATGTATATATATATATATATATATATATATATATATGTATATATATATATATATATATATATATATATATATATATATATATATATATATATATATATGTATATATATATATATATATATATATATATATATATATATATATGTATATATATATATATATATATATATATATATATATATATATATATATATATATATATATATATATATATATATATATATATATATATATATATATATATATATATATATATATATATATATATATACCCAACCAATATTGACGAACGGATACCGTTTGGTTTTTGTCTGGGCTTACGGGAACGCGATTTTGACGGGTAAATGTTTTGGTTTCCGGACGGGTCCCACATGATAAAAAAATCAAGCAAATTTGCATGATTGGTTTTTATCAGAGCCGAAAGGTCTGAAGAATATATTTGACGAAAATATTGAATAGTGGATTTGACGGGTTTCCCATAAGGTTCCCAAAAGGTTAAACTGACAGTTTAAAACAATAAGGTTCCCAAAAGGTTAAACTGACAGTTTCCCAAAAGGTTAAACTGACAGTTAAAAAATCATTACACAACTTAATCGATGGTTGCCATCAATAATTCGTAATGTGCGTAAGATAAATTTAAAAATTTATGCATTGTATACATTACATTTACATTTTATTTAAAGAGAAAGTGTTTATTCAGTGTATTTTTTCACTGTAAAATAAAATATTTATATAAATTTATGCAGTCAAACTTTTTATTTTTTATTTTTTCAAACTTTTTATATTTTGAATTTTAAAATTTTAATTTAACTTGATAGCTTTAGCATAAATAACGATAACTAAAAAAAGATAATAGTTATAATATAAATCATGATCATATGCTTGTTTATTATAACTGAGTTGTAATAAGTTAAACACCGTTTTTGTTTTCCATAACTTAATTTTAAAATATTGGGATTAAAATATCAAGTTGCAAATTAAAGGAACAAAAATAGTTCAAAAATAGGTATGATTTGTATTTTATGAATATCTTGTATTTTGCACCATGTTTAAGAATACTGATGAATAAGAATATTCTGCTTGGTGCACACTGACTGTTGGCAATATTTGCATACTGATATGAGCAAAAGTGACTTCAACAACCAGAATGTAATTTTGATAAATATTAATAATGACAGGTTAGTAAATATAATTATAATAATAATGGTAATAACCTATATTTATTAGAATTAGTGAGAGACTTACGTACAACAGAATTGCATGAACTTTGGGGAGAAATATCATGATTAGAGTAAATATTACCTTTGTTTATTACCATGATTAGAGTAATTTAAGAAAATTTTTATCTAAAGATTTAAGAAAATTTTTTTATTTAAAGAATATTGGGCAAAAGTAAATATTTTCTTAAGTATTTAAATATTATAAAAAAACATGTTTTTTAAAAAACACATACTAAAAAAAAATACATGTATTATAAAATAAAAAAATGAGTGTATTAAGTATAAAAAAAAACATATATATTATGATAAAGTATAAACATCAAAACAACTATGTTGTCTATAAAGTAGGGTTGCAGCTGGTATTTTAGCTTCAGCTTTAAACTTATCAGCTTCAGATTAAAGCTGAAGGTGATCAAGTCAATTTAATCACCTTGGTAGCTGATAGTAAAATAGCATAATACTCCTTAAATATATTATATAAAAAAAAAAGAGAAAATTGTTCAATAAAAATCTAAATAGTGACATAGTTTAAACATACATGTAAAAAATTTAAAATAAAAATTGCAAAAGGTGTTGCTGTTTATAAAAGTTCCCGTCAGAGCCTAGGCCTAACACTTGCAATTTTGGGGGACCCAAAATGGGTTTTTAGAGATTTGTTCAAAAAGTGGTACCCAAAAACCTAATTCCATTTTTTTTTTAGAATTAATTTTTTGGTAGAGTTCAAGTTCTTGCAAAAGATGGTTTTATTTATGAACATATTGAGTACGAAATCAATATTGCTGTGATGCTCCAGCTAGAGCATTTGTTAAGTGTATTAAGGACACAATGGTTATAACTGATGTGAGTGTTGTGTTCAGAAAGGAGAGTGGTTTGGCAAGAAAAAATGTGTTAATTTTGCTTGTCAGTTACTAACTTATTTTGTGCAGTCATTTGGTGAACTTTATCGTAAATATCAACTAGTTTAGAATGTCCATTATTTAATGTGCATGTTAATAATTGCTCAGTCTACAACTGTAAAAGCAGATTTGATAAAAGTAGTTTAATTTCTTTTCACAGACTTCCTTCAAATGATGAAATTCTTTGTAAAAAATGGGCAAAGGCAGCTAAATGTTTACAAATTACACCTAGTAAATATAGTAGAATCTGCAGTAAACATTTTAAATTAGAAGATTAGAATGAGATAATTGTATTAATGGAAATTTTAAATTGTATTAATGGAAATTTTAAAGTCAGATCAGGTTATCCTGCTTAGAGTCAAATCAGGTTATCCTGCTACTGGTAACATGTAACCCAGTACAATCTGCTTCATGTCCTGCTGCCTTGTAGGATATGCCTTTTTAGGCAAAGGCTAAGAGATGCCAACTCCGACTTAAAACACCCCCTGCCTTGGGGCTCTTGGTTGACTAAAGGCTAGAGATGGTGTCTCGATAAAAATACTCATCTTGGGCCGATGTTAAATTCACCTAGCTACTGTCTTATAGAAGGCCTCCTAGGCAAAAACTTAAGAGGTAAACAGATTCTATCTGTTGACCAGCCTCGCAGCCCTTCTTCGTCTATTAGGCTGGCGCAGATGTATTTTTAATACATTGTTTCCAGTTTAGGATGTTAAATGTTGGATCTTCTTGACTCAATGCATGGGTTTTGCTTGTGTCTCTGTTTTTATGACTAGGCAACATATTCTATTATCTCCTAATGAGGGTACAGCTCTAAAACTCAGTTTTATGGTTCTGAGGCTGGCTGGTAGTCAGGTTTTCCGTGGTAGCTCTCAGAGAGGCTGATTCCATCAACAGCTGAAAAATATCAAAGTATTAACAGTGCCATGTTGAGCATGAATGGTGTCCCTGTTTGTACTTTCTAGTGTGCATTGCGGAGGCCACATTTGGAGCCCTTTGTTACTGCTTAGGGTTTATTTGTAGTAATGAGGCAATTGCTTGGGCTATTAAACAGTGTTCTGAGTACTATCTATGCTTTGAGTCAAGTTCTTCAATCTAATTTAAAATGAATAAAGTACCAAAAACTATAAAACACAAAAAACCATCATCATCACCAAGTTCTCTAAACCTATCATTCACTAATATTCGTGGTCTTCGAAGTAACTTTTCTTCTGTTGAGTCTTATCTCTTGCAAAGTTCACCAGACCTACTTGCTCTTTGTGGGACTAATTTGAGTTCGGCTGTCTCATCTTGTGATCTTAGTGTTGATGGGTATCTTCCTTTAATTCGTAAAGACTCCAATAGTCACATGCTTAGCCTGGGCATTTACATTCGTAAGAATTCACCCATTTGTCGTGAAACTAGATTTGAATCCACAGGCTGTTCTTTCATGTACTTTCGTTTAGCACCACTTCACTCTATTGCCTTTCTCTTTGTTCTATATCGCTCATTCATCTCAAGACTGCACTCTTTTTGATGTTATTTCTGATCATATTGACCAAGCCCTCTCTCTTTATTTATCAGCTAATATTGTTGTTGTCGGGGACTTTAATGCTCACCACTCTGAATGGTTTGGCTCCAGTGTCAGTGACTCTGCAGGCATTAAAGCTCACAACTTTTGCCTTTCTCAATCCCTAACTCAAATAGTCAACTTTCCAACTCGCTTTCCAGACAACCCGAATCATTTACCTTCTCTACTCGACTTATGTCTTGCTTGTGATCCTAGTCAGTGCTCAGCTTCTCCACATGCACCCTTAGGTGCTTCTGGTCACAGTTTGATCTCTCTAAAACTAATATCTCATTCTTCTTCATCATCTGAATCCCCCTATTATCGTACCTCTTACAACTACAGTAAAGTTGGCTGGGATTCTTTCCATGATTTTCTTTGTGATGGCCCTTGGGTAGAAATCTTTTGTCTTCCTGTCGACAAATGTGCTTCTTACATAACTTCAAGGATTCAGGCTGGCATTGAATCTTTTGTTCCCTCTCGACGATTCCAGGTCCTGCCTCACTCTCCTCCATGGTTTTCCTCACATTGTGCTGCTGCGATTGCTAATCGAAACCGTTACTTCCATATTTATCAGCAAAACAATTCTCCAGAAAACAGATGTCTGTTTGTTACTGCTAGAAACAATTGTAAAAAGGTTTTGTCTAATGCCAAAACCCGCTATTCTCAGGTCATGAAATCTCGTATCTCATCTCAAAAATTACGCTCTCGTGACTTATGGAGAATCTTTAATAATATCAATAATAAGGGCAAATCTTTAATTCCACCTCTCTTGTATGGTTCAGACTTTGTCACCTCACCTAAAGACAAAGCTGAATTAATTGCTAAAAACTTTTCATCAATATCATCTCTTGATTCCACAAGTTGCGTTCTACCTGATATTGCCAACAAACAGGTTGATCCATTGCTTGACATTCATATCACTCCAGCTTCTGTATCTAAAGTGATTTCCTGCCTAGACTCTTCTACAGCTTGTGGCCCGGACAACATACCTGTCATTGTCTTGCAGAAGTGTTCCCCGGAGCTGTCGTCTATACTCTCAAAACTATTCAACAAGTGCTTTTCAGAGTCTTGCTTTCCAGCCTGTTGGAAAGCGACATCTGTTATCCGTATCTTCAAAAATTTTGGAGAGCGATCTGATTCATCTAACTGCTGTCCCATTAGTCTTCTTTCTATCATAAGCAAGGTTTTTGAGTCTTTAATTAACAAACACTTAATTTCTCATCTTGAATATAATAACTTACTTTCTGACCAACAATATGGATTTTGATCTTCTCATTCTACAGCTGATTTGCTAACAGTAATAACTGATAGCAGGCCTTCCCAGGAGAGGCGTGCGGTCGGTCGCTTTGAGTGACCACGCATATATATATATTTTTTGAGAGTCTGGCCACGGTTTTTTAGCATATATTAATGACGCATTTTTAAAAAGGCGCTGAAAAAACCTAACTAAATTGTCGTATTATTTTATTATTTTTATTCATAATTTATTCTTATTATTAATATAAAAATATGAACATAAAAATGAAATGTATATATATATATATATATTTATACTTATTTAATAAAAAAATTTTTTTCTTATTACAATTTTTTTTTTTCAAGTCTAGTAAACATTAAAAAAAAATTTATTTATTTATATTTTATTTATTTATATTATAATTATTTATAATATATTTTTAGGTGTTGATTTTTTCAGCAATGATATTTAAGACAAGTCGAAAAAATAAACAGAAAATGTGACCGAAAACTTTTTAAATCTATTTTGAAAAATATGCTCTGCCGACGCGGGATGCGAACCTGGGTCTCCGCGGCGCTATGTAATGTCTCAACCAAATGAGCTAAACGATCATACCTCTATCTAGAACCTTGTAGATAATAATTCTTCTAGAACTTAGAAGTTATTTTTTGTAGAAAGACATACTTATGTGAAAAAATTTAAAATTAGAAAAAAAATTTGTAAAATAAAAAAAAAAAAAATTTATAAAGTTATAAGAAAAAAAAATTCAAAGAAAAAAAATATATATATATATTATTTTTATGTTATTGTTTCCTTATTAATGAAAATAATAAATTATTAAAAAAATTACAAAATAATACAACGAATTTAATTTGATTTTTTCAGCGCCTTTTTAAAAATGCGTTATTTTTAATATATGCTAAAAAAGCGTGGCCGAGTTATCCAAAAAAAAAAAAATATCCGTGTTTACTCAAGGCGTGCGACCGCACGCCTCTCCTGGGAAGGCCTGGATAGGTTTTATCGTGCATTAGATAACTAATAAGGTGGAGAGGTTAAGGCCATCGCTCTTGACATTTCAAAAACTTTTGATAAAGTTTGGCATGCTGATCTTCTCCATAAGCTTTCTTCTTATGGTGTATCCGGCAACATCTTTAAGATTATTGAATCCTTCCTTTCCAATCTTAGTATGAAAGTTTTCCTCGATGGACAGCGCTCTTCTTCTTATTCTGTAACTTCAGGGGTCCCTCAAGGTTCTATCCTTGGCCTTATACTCTTTTTAATTTGCATTAACAATCTTCCAGATATTCTCACATCTAAGGTGGCATTATTTGCTGGTGATACTACCATTTATTCTTGTTGTGACAAGAAACCAACACCCTCTGATTGCTTGGAGGGGGCATTTGAGCTTGAAAAGGATCTCACTTCTGCTACAGCATGGGGCTCACAGTGGCTGGTGAACTTTAATTCAGATAAAAAACAATTTTTTATCAGCCAATCGTTTTCGCAATAGTTTAGATCTTCCTATATTTATGAACGGTGATGTACTGGATGAGTCATCTACTCTTCATCTTCTAGGATTAACTCTTACTTCCAATCTTTCTTGGAAACCATATATCAAATCAGTTGCAAAATTAGCATCTGCTAAGGCTACATCTCTTTATCGAGCTCGTCACTTTCTTACTTCAGATTCTATTCTCTATCTCTATAAATCTCAAATCCGGCCTTGTATGGAATATTGCTGCCATATCTGGGGCGGATCTTCTAATGAAGCCCTTTCTCTTTTTGACAAGGTGCAAAAACGCATTGTAAACATAGTTGGACCTGCTCTTGCAGCCAACCTCCAACCATTGTCACATCGTTGTAATGTTGCTTCTCTTTCTCTTTTCTACAAATACTATAATGGGCACTGCTCTAAAGAGTTAGCGTCTCTTGTGCCATCTACTAAAAATTTCATTCTTATGTTACTCGTGTCATCCTTTTCTGTGACTGTTCCTAAGCTCAAAAACGCTTATTCTTCTAGTTTTTTTCTCGAACATCAGCTCTTTGGAATTCGCTTCCTTCATCTTGTTTACCTAATTCATATAATTTGCAATCCTTTAAGTCGTCCGTCAATCGTTATCTTGCTCTACAATCTTCATCTTTTTTTCTTTCAGTAACTTCCAACTTTAATTAGTGGCTGCCTGCAGCCTTGTTGGAAACGAAGATGTTTAAAAAAAAAAGTGCCAAGAGAATTGGAAATGTGTTCTGAAAAAAAATATTGTGCCTTCATTATTTGACTTGTACCATGTATCATTGAGCAAAAATAACAAGCGGAATCAGATATATACAATGATGATACATCACACATTAAAGAAACAATCTTGAATAAGGAGATAACAGAGCCTGACCCTAACCCTAACCCTGAAACTACAAATACTATTAAAAAAAAAATACTTAAACAAAATTCTCCAAAAAAAATATTACTTAGAAAAAATATTAAAACAAAAGCTTAAACGAAAAGATAACAAAATTGCTTCACTTAGCAAAGTTATTCAAAAATTAGAGAAGAAAAAAATTATTTCCATTGATGTTGCCGAATTACTTGAGAACAACTTCCCTGGGCTGACTCAAGAACTTTTGAAATCTGAATTAAAAAATAGAGGCAAAAAAAAAAGGCACTTTTATTCTTGGGGAATAAAAGTGCCTTAACACTGCACTTTTATTCCCCAAGAGCATATGAATTTGTTAAATCTACATTCTCATTACCTGCCGTAAGCTCACTTTCAAACTGGACATCATCTGCAGATTGTTCACCTGGGTTTTTTGGAGATGTTTTCAAATTTTTACAAAATAAGACCTTTGAGGACTCATCATACAAAGAATGCTCATTAATATTTGATTCTATGCATATCAGGGCTACTCTGTGGTGTGATAATGTTACTGGATCATATGAAGGTTTTGCTAGGTTTGGAAACAATATTCTAGCATATGACCAAGATAAATTAGCAACTTGTTTTTATGGTTGTCAGATTGAAAAGCCATTGGAAATGTCCTATAGGCTACATATTGTGTGATAAAATTTCCTCAACAGGTTTAAGTTAGAAATTTATTTTTTAAAAAATATTTTTTAAATCTTTAGATTTAATTAAAAATGCTTAATTAAAAATGCTTTAAATTTATGCGCTACTCATTATCTGAATGTTTGGAGTATAACATGTGATGGACTTATTTCCAACTTAAGTGCTATGACGAATCTTGGGTGTTCATTTGGAAGTAAAATTATAGAGATACATTGTAGTTTTCCCTATCCTGAATATGATCATCCTATATATTATATCCCTGATCCTTGTCATATGCTTAAATTAGCTCGAAATGCTTTGTGTAGTATCGGTATCATTGTTGATGAACAAAATCGATATATTAAGTGGGATCATATTAAAGCATTGAAGAAGAAGGAAATAACTTGGCAATTACCGCATTGACTTTCACAGACATAAAATGAATGTTAAAATTGCAGCTCAAACGCTAAGTAGTTCAGTTGCTGATGCTATAGAGTTTTTGATGGTTTCAGGTCATCCAACTTTTATTGATGCCCAAAGCACAATTAATTTTATTAGAATTTTAGACAAATTATTTGACTTGTTAAACTCTGAAAACCTTTTTGAAAAGGATCTAAGAAACCTTTGTTTTTGAATGAAGCTCCAAAATGGGTTGAAACCATAGAAAAATCTGTAAATTACCAAGTTAACTTATCAGACCTATCTAAAATTCCTTTAATTAAACACAGAAGAAAGACATTTGTACTTGGTTTCATTGTAGCAGCCACAAGTGTTCGAGATTTATCCCTTAACCTTTTATCTAGACATGAGAATCCTTTTAAATTTATTTTAACATACAAAATGTCACAAGATCACTTTGAATTATTATTTGCCTGTGTTTGCGGCAAAAATGGTTTCAATAACAATCGAGATGCACGCCAGTTAAAATTTGCTTTGAAAAGAATTTTATTAAGAAACTCTATCATAGGATCAAAATTTAGCAACTGTCTTACTTTTGACCAAAGATCTTCTGGCTCTTTTTATTAAAGTGAAGTAAAAGGAGATCTCCTCTTGTTGAACAAAATACAATATCTAGTGAGGATTCTAACTATTTTAAAGACCTTGCTGGTTGTCTTTCATCCGTCTCTACTTCAATTTATAAATAAGCTATACAAAAAAACTAAAAATCTTAAAGCCGTCCTAGTTCACTTCATAAATCAAAAACTTGCAAATGATGCCCTGTTTACTGAACTAAATATGCATGATTTAGAATACGAGATTTTGACTGAAGACATGCATTCTTCGCAGCTTTTTAAAAAAATTATAGATAAATATTTAACATTGCGTCTTTACTCATATGGTCAGTTGTGCACTAGAAATGAATTGCATAAAGGAAAGATTGGATTACGCCAACAGTCCAATAAGCTTGTTTTGTTCAAAGGTTTATGAAAAATAACAACTGTAATATTTAATATTTTTTGTATGCTGTTTATCCCTAAAAAGAAAATTACTTCTTTAAAAAAAAATATGATTACTGAAAATTCCTTAGCTGTAACTGTAAACTGTAAGTTACAGTTTTTTTAACTAATTAAAATTTTTTAATTGAAAACCTACATTAAAAATATATACCTAATTATATCAGCAACACTTTTAATTTCTTTCATAATGGAATATGTGTACTTTTATAACAATAACTCAAAGGTTTCCAACAGGGTACTTTTAAGTTACAGTTGTAAAAGTCAAAAACATATTTTTTGCCAACATATATATGTATTTGCCAAGTAAAAATGAAATATCTTTGTATTATATAATAACTTCTAACTTTCTTTATCTACTAACGCTTTTAAATAGCTGTTTTTAAATAACAGTTTATAAATAAATATATTCAATATTAATATATCTAATGTTTAAAGTTAACATCGCCAGAAATTTTTCTTCTATGCTGCGGCTACCGGCTTTACAACCTTCAAAAACTTGCTTCACATTTTCTTACGGAATTTATGTGAAGTTAGACATCTAGTTATTATATATCATTGCTTTTGGATGATCCAAAAGTAGGTTTGCGATTTTGATAAAAACACAGACCTAAAACGATATGGTGAGCTGCCTAGAAACACAGATCTAGAATGATATCGCGAGCTATTGCGCATCCGAAGTTCATATCAAAATTCAAAACCTACTTTTGAATCATCCAAAATGAACTATCCAAAAAAAAGTAACTTCGTGCTTGACATTGACTGACGTGCTTGATGACGATTTACCAATTCAATTTTTACAAATTCTAGAGCTAAGATTTTTTTTTTTGTGCAACAATAAATTTAAATCAGTGACAGAAAGTCGCTACAATTATTTGTTACAACGCTTTTAATGTTATCTTTATAATATAAGTTGCATTATATATTTATATCAAAACATAGTTTACATTATTTATATATTTTTTAATAATTGCATATTTCTATTTTTCTTGTTTTAAACTTTTTAACATTTTCTTTTATTTGTCTAGTAGTTTAGTAAATTTAAATCAAAAAGTAATTTTATGTACATTCAATAATAAAAAGTTGGAAGACTGTTTTCGAGAATAAAGATCTCCTCACAAAATCACAAAAGTCTCATTTCTTTTTTCGTTCTCTTGTGTTCAATAAAAAAAAGTATAATAGATTGACAACGCTAACTGTCAACTAAAATACTTAAAAACACATAATGTAGTAAGCAGCACAAAAGTTTGTGTTTATAAATAATACATAATGTGCTTAATTAACTGTCATAAAAAGTTATTTAACTATATATGTATATATATATTTATATCCTTGTCCATGTTGGCATTGTAACAGGCACCATATTTTTTTGTTAATTTTAAATTAAAAAAAACAAAATACAAACCAATTAGAGTACCATTGCCTATGTAACCCACAAGTATCAAACTAATCCTAAAATCCAAGAATGCCTTGATTGAGTGTCACATTCTACTTTTGACGTTTCCATTGCCATTTTAGCAATGTTCTTTTTAAAAGCACCAAATAATCATCTAATAACATCCAAACTGATCCATAGAAACTATTAAAGCAAATTGTCTAGACAATACTCCTAAATTACAAGCTCATTGATTGCATATAAACTCTTAGCACTGTTCATTTTTTAATTTTAACAAATTGCTGCTTATCAGTTTAATTCATAATATGTCCTTGTCAGAAAGGATACATATATATATATATATATATATATATATATATATATATATATATATATATATATATATATATATATATATATATATATATATATATATATATATATGTATCCTTTCTGTCTTTATTTATAGAATTTATATAATTAAGAATCATATATAATTCTTAATTATATAAATTCTTAATATATAATTTTTATATATATATATATATATATATATATATATATATATATATATATATATATATATATATATATATATATATACACATATATTTATGACAGATTGGGGCTTGCAATCAAGGCATTCTGAAAACCCCCCTTAAATCTACCTTAAATCTGATATAACACCTGTAATATTAGATATAAGAAATGAATGTCATATTTCTTCACACCTGATTCGATTGGGTATTGGTGATCATTATTTGCCTGTTATTTTAATTTTATTGTATGACTTAGATGCCTTATAAATTTACTTTTATTTTTTTATTTTAAAAATGTTACTGATTATTAAGTTACATGGAACCGATAAGTTTCCAAAGTAATAAACATTGAACTAAACTTTTTATTTTATTTTTATTTTTTTAGTTCTGATTTTAATTCTAACAAAGCTGCAAGCAACCTCTATTAAGTTAGGAGTAACTAAAAAAAAAAAAAAATTTAAAGAGTAAGGGAACAGTTGGCAGAAGACTTTGTTGTAAAAAAGTTGTATGTTGTATGAGTCAGGAAAACAGAAAGATGGGAGAGAGTTCCAAAGGTGTAAAATGCAAGGAAAAAACTAGACAAATAAAAGTTTCTAAAGCATGCAGAGACAGATGCAGTAAAAGAATAAGATTTTGCTTCAAGCAAGAATGAGTTTTAGTTAATGCAACTAGACATGATAGCTCCTTTGAGAAGCAACCATGATAGTATTTGTAGAAAAGAGAAATAGATGCAATTTCTTGACAATGGGAGGAGGCTTGATTAGGCAGATTGGGTCCAGCTATGTTTACAATGTATTTTTGAACCTTGTCTAGAACAAAAAGAACATCATTAGAAGAACCAGCCCAAATATGATGACAGTATTCCATACAGACATGAATAAGAGATTTGTAAAGGTAGAGAATGGAAGCAGAAGTAAGATAATGGAATCAGGAGTGAGATAATGGTGAGCACGATAAAGAGAAGCAACTTTAGCAGATGCAATATTGAAATCGTTTTTATATATGGTTTCCATGGGAAAGTTCATCATAATTATTAATAATAATAAAAATAATAGTAATAATATTTTTAATAAGATTTTTATCATAATTCAAGATCAATATAAATATTTTTTATTGAATAACAGCTATTGAGTTTATGGTTTTTAAAAGGCTAAGTTTTAAAGACCGGAAGCATTTCTAGATATCACAATTCACAATCACTTTATTCGAGCCCTGCACTTAGGAGCAGTAACAGTAAAAGGATGAGACTTGATTAAATGACGAGTAACACAAAAATAAATTTTAATAGGTGGCACAAGATATGTCAGCTCTTTAGAGCAGTGCCCATTACAGTATTTATAGAAAAGTGAAGTAACATTTTGACAATGTGATAACGGTTGGATGTTCTAATTGAATATTAGCATTTAGCATAAATGTGTTCACTATAATTAAGATTTAATCTCGAGTAAAGATTAATAATTTTTTAACTAAAAATTAAAAATTTTTAAAGTGTTTAAAGGCACCATTTATATTAGAGAGACTTTTTTAAGTAATGGCTAGGAGAAGTTAACTCAGACTTGAAATACTTCTGCCTTTAGGCTTTTGGCTGAGTAAAGGCTAAAAATGATATCTCAATAAAAATACTCACTTGGGCAGATGTTTATTGCATCCGGCTACTGTTTTGAAGGTCTCCTTGGCCATAGTAAGAGACTGGGGCCTTGGCCACGACTAAAAATGAGACTTTTTGCAAACCTGGCCCTTGCAAAGTTGCAAGATTTATCAGGGGTTGATAGGTGGGGCTAGAAAAAATTTATAATACTTAATATATTATAATTTTATGCTTACATTTACTATTTATTAAATACTGGCATACATTTATATATTTTTAAACTCTAATTTACTTCCAAGATTGCAAGCAACCACTATTAAGTTATGAGTTACTTTAAAATAAAGAATAAGTTAAAATACTAGGAAACGTATAACTGAAGACTTAAAAAGTTGTATAAAAAAGGATAATATGAGGATGAGTAAGAGTTTTAAGGTTTTTTTGTTTGAGGAAAAAAACTAAATTAATAAAAGTTTTTATACCATGAAGGGACAGATTCAGTAAAAGGATGCAACTTGTTAAATAAAAACCAAGCAAGAATGAGTTTTGGTTTATCATAATAATAATAGAGATGGTAGCTCATTTGAGCATTGACCATGAATGTATTTGTAGAAAAAATAAACAAATGCATCATTACAACAATGGAAGAGTGGCTCAAGCTTGGCAGATAAAGCAGGTCTAGTTACATTTACAATGTGTTTTTAGACTTTGTCTGAGAGTAAGAGGGTTATTATTGGTCAACATAGGAATGCCAACAGTATTGGAATTTTTTTTTTCAGAATTTTGTTATCTAACAAAAATTCTGGGTTTTAAGTCCAGAATTTGAATCCATAAGTCCAGAATTTAAATCCACTGCAAGCCTTAGGTTGTTACAGAAAAGAGATTTAAAATTGGCAGATTTAAAATTGGCTGTTGCTCTAAGCAATTAAAAAGTGAAGATTTTTTGTCAAGACAAGATCATAAAGTTGAGTCTTCAGCAAATAGAGCCACTTTAGATTTCATGAAAATTGTTATTGTAGATAAGAAACAATACAGGAGCAAAGAACCTTGTGGTACCCTTAAAGTTACTTGAAAGTGAGTGAAGACTAATCGTAGAATAGTTAGAGAGGTCAAAGAGTTTTCTAGAGTTTTGAAAAATTGGAACCACTTATTTGGCGCTTTTTTAAAATTTAGCAAAAATTGAAGAGTGTTCTTGAGAACACTTTTTCAAGACTATGATGGAAATCTATTCTGGAGCACAAACTGTAGAAGTGTTTAAATGAGAATTAGCTTTAGCATTGGAAGCCACAGTGATTTCCATGTTTAACAATCTGTTAATCTGTTTAACTGTCAGGAAGAGTATGGCCATTATATCCAAGAGTCAAATTAGAATAAGATTTCTTTGCAAATAACTCTGCTTTATTCTGGGGATAAGTAAATAGATCAGACCCATGAATTAGCGATAAAATGATAGACTTACTTTAGTTAATGACACTGTTGAAGATTAACCAAAAGTCTCTAGAACCTAACATCTGAGATAAGCTACAATATCTATTTAACTGAGAATAACAGAGCTTAACAACAGACAGGATTTTTTTGCAATAATAAATGACATTTGTTCTTAAGAGAGATGTTCTTGTAAAAAAGACAAAAAAAAGATTAATGTTTAATAAAGCAACTGCTCAAGATGGTGAAAAATGTGGAGTAGAATAAGGCTTGACTTGAAATTAAAGGGAAGTGATAAAAGCTCCCAAACTTTTATTCCAGAAAGAATAAAATCTTTTATATGTGCATATATATACAAAATATAACATCTTTTAAAAAAAAGTATACTTTAGGATGTATAAATGTTTAAGCAGCCTTGGTCACAAACCTGGCCCCGACCCTGGTCAAATATCAACCCCGATCACTTACTACTAGGCCTAAAGAGGTAAGCAAAAGAGTTTTGTTGATCAGCCTTGCACCCCTTCTTTATCTAGGCTGGTGTAGATGTTATATAGTGTCTCTAGCCTTAAGTTATGAAAGCTACATGTTCTTGATTCTACTTCTGGGTTTTTGCTTGTACCTCCTTGCTAGTGGCTATGCAACTTTTTTTTAACTCCTAATGTGGGTATAGCTCTAAATCTCAGTTTAATGAGTTTGAGGCAGACTGGTAATCAAATTTTCTGAAACTCTGTGGTAGTTTAGAACTATATCGTATCTCTGATTTTTATGTGCTTTTATTTAGCGCCTCTTCACGCAATCACTTTTCTCTTTGTTCTTTATCATTCTCCTCTCAAGACTGCACTCTTTTCAATTATATTTCTGATCAAATTGACTGTGTCCTTTCTCTTTATCCATTATTAGACTATTGTTGTTATTGGTGACTAAAATGTTAATCACAATTATTTGCTTGCTACCACTGGCTACTTTGAACTTTTCCTCTGAAAGTTGAACTTGTATATATATATAATTCGCTTTTCTAGTAGGGAATTAGCGAATTAGTATATAAAAAATTGTTTTTTTATATACTAATTCGCTAATTCCCTACTAGAAAAAAAGTTCATATATCTTTTTTGATTGTAAAAAAACTTATCTATTTTTTTAATCCCATTTTTCTCTATTAATTTTATAATGGTTTTTATTTTTTTTTTTACTTAAAAATGTTATCTATTTTTATTATGTTTTTCCTCTTCTTTTTTTAAATTTAATTTAGTCTTTTTCATTGCCTATTGATAAGGTTATCTTTTATATTGATAAGGTTATCTTTTATATTGATAAGGTTATCTATTGATAAGGTTATCTTTTATATTGATAAGGTTATCTTTTATATTGATAAGGTTATCTTTTATATTGATAAGGTCATCTTTTATATTGATAAGGTTATCTTTTATATTGATAAGGTTATCTTTTATATTGAAAAGGTTATCTTTTATATTGATAAGGTCATCTTTTATATTGATAAGGTATCTTTTATATTGATAAGGTTATCTTTTATATTGATAAGGTTATCTTTTATATTGATAAGGTTATCTTTTATATTGATAAGGTATCTTTTATATTGATAAGGTCATCTTTTATATTGATAAGGTTATCTTTTATATTGATAAGGTTATCTTTTATATTGATAAGGTATCTTTTATATTGATAAGGTTATCTTTTATATTGATAAGGTTATCTTTGATATTGATAAGGTTATCTTTTATATTGATAAGGTCATCTTTTATATTGATAAGGTCATCTTTTATATTGATAAGGTCATCTTTTATATTGATAAGATTATCTTTTATATTGATAAGGTTATCTTTTATATTGATAAGGTTATCTTTTATATTGATAAGGTTATCTTTTATATTGAAAAGGTTATCTTTTATATTGATAAGGTCATCTTTTATATTGATAAGGTATCTTTTATATTGATAAGGTTATCTTTTATATTGATAAGGTTATCTTTTATATTGATAAGGTATCTTTTATATTGATAAGGTTATCTTTTATATTGATAAGGTTATCTTTTATATTGATAAGGTTATCTTTTATATTGATAAGGTCATCTTTTATATTGATAAGGTCATCTTTTATATTGATAAGGTCATCTTTTATATTGATAAGATTATCTTTTATATTTTAATTGAAAAGGTTGTAGAAATTTCATTTTTTTCATTTAATTTTTCTTTTTTTTTCTTTTAGCTTGTCTACTGTTGAAATATGGGTTTGATTTAGTAAATTTTCATGATTTGAACTTTACTATATTAATCATTAGCCAACAGTAATTGCAAAAAGTAATTGAATTCAATACAGTTAAGGTAAGAATAACTTCTTATTCAAATTATATAAGATATAAACCATCATATTGTTTTATAACCTTCACTCCATACTTTTAATGCCGATTTTATTGATATTTTATATTTGCAACTCAAAAGTGTTATTTAAGAGAGTTGAAATCTCTCTTTTTTTTTAAGTTTAGTTTTCCTAACTATATTCAGAGGAAACAACTCGATGATCATGAAAATTAAACATAAAGTTTAAAAAGTTGGAAACAGACCAGCTATAATTTATGGTATGGGTATCTAGATAGCTAATATTATATCAAGTTAAAACAAGGCGACCCACGTATAATTTTGTGGCCCACTCTGTATTATTTATTTAGTTTTTTAGCAAATTATTTAGTTTTTATATTTTTATTTCGTTCGCTTTGTTTAAATTTTGTTGTTATTTCATATTTTTTTTCGTTTATTTTGTAATTTTAATTTTTTTTTTAATTTATAGAGTGATTTCTTTGAGGAAATTTTTGTACTTTTTTTTGCGGCTTATCTAAAAATTTAAGTTGTTTATATGGCCCATGTTAGGATTTAAGTTTGACATGCCTGTGTTATAATTATAATATATTAATATATTATAGTTAAATGATAATTAATAATTTATTTATTAATAATCTGTTTTAAGGGTTGTTAACTTCTAGTAGTTTTTAGCTCGTCAAAATTCTTTAATTTCTCAATTGTTGCTAATTGGTTATTTTTTCTTGCAATATGCATTTAGATTTTCATTTTTCAATACTCATTATTCAAAAGATATGCTGAATTAAAGATTTGTAAATAAATTATGTTGCGTCTGAGTGGGACTTGTTGCTAAATTGGTTTGATTATTTTGACGATTTTATCAATAAATAAGAATTTTCCACCACTTTTCAGCAAGTTTTTATCCTTATAATGCTAAGTGAACTTCACATAATTTTTTAAATTATTAAATATGGGCATTTTCAGATTTCAATATCAATATTGCAAAACTAATCAGTTGTAAACCAATTTACGCTTACAAACAAAAAAACTAATTGTAGAGTTATGAAAAAAATCAATAAGGAATTTTTTTTCAAACCGCTGATAAATTTGTTTCTCCTGGAAAGAAAAAATTTAAAGTTATATCCCAAATTTCCAAACCATTTTCAACTATATTATTTGAGCTAAAATAGGACAGAAAATAGGAAATATAGGTATTATATAACATACTAACAAAATATTCATATATTTAAAAAAATTTTAAGTTGTAACGTTGTAAACATAATCAAACAAAACACAACAGATTTTTTTACACACAACAGATCATTTACCACTTAAAAAGTCTTTAACCACATTACAAGCCCAAATTTGAAACACTTCAAGATTCGGGTTGTTCGTCATTGAAATAGAATTACAAGTTTTGTACATTACAATTTTAATGTTTTTGAAGTTATATTTTTTAGCCTTAAGTCCGTATTTTACATAAGAACTCCGGATTTCACATTTATTAGTAGATTTAATGTCCAAACTTTTCCACCCGAAGTATTCCTTATTTGATTTTTAGAAAAATGTTAGGAGACTAGTCTCCGAACATTTTTCTAAAGTTAGTCTCCTAACATTTTTCTAAATATCAAATGCTTGATAATTACGACTAGATTAAATTTTTTGCAAAGATTTGAGCTGATATTTTGCATTTTAATTTTGAACTTCCTAAAACTTTTATTTGTAAATTAAAATCTAATTAGCTTTACCATTTTGGAATAGGGTAAAGAAAATGGTGAATGTGATTTAATTAATGTGTTTAAATTATGATTTTAAAAAAAAAATAGCAAGGTGACTCAATAGTTAAAAACTACAATAAAATGCACATTTGTTTCACTAAATACCAACATTTCTTTTCTTTTTTATAAAGCTTGTTATCACAACAAAATAAACATCTATGCTAATAAATCATGCTAAAACTGATATATCATGCGGCTTTTTGCACCAAAAAAAAAAGAAAACATATTTTTGTGCTTATCTTAACTCTCAATGTAGCCTCTTTTGCATGTTCTTTCAATTTCATTTAAATATAGGCACTTTTTCAATTTGAATTAAGGCATCTTTAAAAAAAGTTGCAATGTTTAAGGTTCATATTATTTCTGCCTGACCCGAGTTAAATTTCCTCTATAGTTGGATGTGCCAGTTTGTAGTTTATAAAAACTTTGAAAAAAAGTTATCAAAAAAATATCAGTAAAACATAGGTATATAAATATATAAATATATATATATATATATATATATATATATATATATATATATATATATATATATATATATATATATATATATATATATATATATATTTATATATATATATATATATATATATATATATATATATATATATATATATATACACAGTGGTGGCTCAAAAAATTAGAGCCACCATAAAATTTCCACATTTTTTAGGTTTAGGTGCCAAAATCACCGATTTTGGCATACATTGAATTTCTAAATCAATTTGTTCATGAACATTTAGGTATTTTAGAAAAAAACGGTGATAACTTTTAAATGTTTTATTACAAAAAAAAATACACTTTAACATCTACATCGACATCAATATTTTGTATGACCACCTTTAGTTGTGATGACTGCTGCAACTCTTCTTGGCATGCTCTCTATCAAATTTAAGCACAGTTTTTGAATGTTTTCGTTATGGTGCCATTCTTCAATTAATCTTTCAATTAATTTTTGTTTATTGGTTACCAAAATTTTTGATATTTCAAAAATTTTGAAGTCCCCATAAATTTTCTATTGGATTTAGGTCTGGTGAATTTCCTGGCCAGGGTAAAACAGTAATTTTTTTGTTGTCTAAATACTTAGATACGCTTTTTGCTTTACGGCATGGAGCCGAATCATGTGGAAGATAAATTTTCCATTTTAAAACCACTCCTTTGCCTGAGGTATGAGGCGTTCCTCGAGAACTTTAATGTACTGATCTTGGCCCATCATATTTTGTACAATATACAGCCCTCCTGTTTCCTAGCCACTTATAACAGACCACATCATTATTAAAATTCAAACGGAGCTATGTTTTACAACTTCAGGAAAAGTCATTAAAACAACTAATTTCGATAGAATAAGCTCAACGAAGCATTACGAAAAATTATATGAAGTCGTTAAAGCGCAAAACGATTATTTAGTATAAAAAAAAGTAAATAAAAAAGTCGGCTCATTCATAGCATAAACAGTCGGCTCTTTCAAAAAGTTGTTTGGTTAAATACATAACCTTGAATTAAACAATTTTGACAAAAGGGTCATTACAAGCCAAATGGACCAAAATTTTAGGATTTCAACATAGACCCCCTCAGATTTTGATGAAACTTAGTAGGTTTGTTAATATCAATGAGAAAAGCAATTCTTGAAAATTTCAGCATAAAAACTTTTGTGGTTCATAAGGTACAGTCGTTTGAAATTTCTGATTTTTTCCAAAAATAAAAACTTCAGTAGCAAAAACATGTCTTGTTCATACTTTGATGCTCTATATTTTAAAAACAAAATTTCAGAAAACCTTCTAGTTTTTTTTATTGTATACAACTCTTGAATTAGTTTAGTAAAACTTTGACATTGAAATCAATTCTCAAATGTCACATTCTTTTTATAATGGCTACCTAAAAAAGCTAAAAAGTTGTTTGCAAATATAAAAAGTTGATTTTTGATAAGTCAATATACAAAATCTGCCATTTAAGAAGTGAAAAGACTTTTTTAGTTTCTATATATAATAGGCTTCCAAATTTTTTAAAATTTACTGATAAGATACAAATCAGTAAAAAATTATAGACTTCTAAACATGGCTGCAGCTAAATCTTAGGAAAATGTGCCTCCACTTCAAACCACCGGTACCCAAGGACCAACACTGGTTTTAATAATTTATTTTTTTCTTCTAATTTAATAGACTTTATTTCAGTGATTTCAGAAAAAAAAATAGTATGTACTCATGGGGAAGTTACAAAATCAGAACAATGAAAATTGCCCAAAATGCATTAAAAACAATAAAAACAAAGTTATTGTTGTACTTTAGTTTGTTATATATTCTAATACAAAGTATGTATGAATTTAAAAGTATTTCACAATAAGTACTAGAAATAAGTTTTTAATTAAGCTTGAATTAAACTCAGTTTTTAAATAGCCCTAGCTTCTACCTGCCCCCTCCCCCCCCCCTCCCTATCCCAGCATTTACTTTTTAACATGCACATTTTTGTCCAGAACTTAGAAAAATTTGTAATTGTACACTTTTTATTACACCGTGTGTCTGGTTTTATCTCTGATGTATGAAGTGCTTAATACCCAAACACACCACTAAACATACACATATAAAAACTGTGAAATTTAGTTTTAAATGTCAGACAGTAAAAAGACTAAATATAAAACTTATAAGTAGCCTATTAGGTTAAAATGAAAAAAAAGACTTTCTAGTCTAATTTACCCAATATTTAATACCATGGCCATAAATTTTGTAATATTTTTCCAATACACTCACTATTCCACCCCTCCCCATTAATTTGACTTATTTCATTGTCATGTTCAAATTTAGATTACAACTTATACCAAGTTAATTTTATAATTAACTTATATAAGTTATTTGATTTGCCAACACAATGCACAAGTTGATTATGTAATAAAGAATATTATCTAATAAACAATCAATAAACATTGCATCTTTCAAATAAATTTTTGCTAAAAAACTGTTTAAAACAAATAAATCTAATTTATAATAATTTTGCTAAATTGTTATTTAATTATGTTACTTATATTATATGCTATTGTACAAATGTAATATTTCAGTTTTTTCTTGAGCTGATAGTTCATAGCATCTACCAGTTGTTGATTGAACTTTTAAAGATGAAATTTTGCATAAAATGTGCGTTATTGGAACCCAGCAAATATCTTCTTTATGTGGCCAAGTAAAAGTGTTTAACAAAATAGACTGCTTCATGAACTTGATAAGAACATCTTGATTCTCTTCAGATATTTCCACAATATTACCTAAAAACCATTTTGCATCATAAACACATGCTATATTAATTCTTGGTGAAAGAGAAGTAAGTGGAACCATATGATGCATTTTAGAAACATTTACATTAGCATACATATTATCAAATGACACCCATCTTATCTGTAAAGTAGTTAATGATTGTGGTATAAAACAATGGTGGCTTCTTGTTCCTGGAATTGTTGAACAAGTAGCATAACGTTTTTCTAATTTAAACTTTATGCAATGTAACTTTATGTAATTGCATCATTTGAAATGTATTGAAAATATATTCCTTTAATATTTTGTTTACACCAATCATACATTTTTTCAGGTGAATTGATAGGATCTGTTAATGATTGTAAACTGGCCCTAGCTACTAGTCTTTTGACAGAGCCCCTAACGCCATCACAAGGACTCTTTCCATGTGATGTGGCAAAAAAATGCCATTCTGCAGATATTTTATGATCTAGTTCATGGTGACATAAATTAGATATGTTTTTATAATTTTTATATTGTGAACCTGCACCATCACTAAAATAAATGCATTTGTTAAAGTAAGGCATCAACTTTTTTAAATGTTTTATTACTTCATAAATGAAACAATGAACTGAGTTTGTATTGTGTTGCAAATGATCTGAAATAATACAAACACTTTTACATTTTATCATATTTTCTTCCATATAGTAAATAACAAAAGGATGCAATGTTGCTTGACTGTTGTTCTAATGGAAACCTTGTACTGCATCTTGAATTAAAAAACTGTAACTTTCAGCAAAGTCTAGTAATACTAAAATATGATTACTTGGTAATGTTATTTCTAGATGCTGCAAATATGCTGCTTGATTTTTGGCTATATAATGATGATCTTTTAATTGGTCTATTTGTTGACAAGCTTTTTCAATAAAATCATCCCCTGGAAGAATTAGTGTAACTATATCATGTTTTTTGTTGGCTTTTTGCCACTGATTAAAGGTGATTTCTTCCAAGCTGTGCTTATCAAATAAAGCAGTAAGATACTCTTTAAGTGTGTTGGTATCTGGGCAGTTATCGTACCTGTGCAGCATGGAACCTCGATTTTTTAAGTCACATGCAACTAATGTCAAGAGGTCTTTATAGTCTAAAATATCTGGTATTTTTAATGCCAAAAAGTTTTGCATTTTGGTGGTACTCACAAACACATACTGAATGGAGACCTTAGGCACCTCCAAAAGGAATACACCACTTAGATTTAAGTTCACAAAACTTAGAAAACCTAATCTTGACATCAACTGAAATTTTAATGAACTATGAATAAATTTTTTTTATATTATCTAATAGAAGTCTTTTTTAAAAATGTTGTCTTTTACCATTAACTTGGATTGAGACATACTGTTTCATACCTGGACACATTCGAGAGTATTCATCTGATTGGTAAAATTCATGAACTTGATTTTTTACTTTATCACTAATAGATCTTCCTTCTTTTTTAGATGGTTCTGCCATTATGCCACACATTTGTTTCAAATTCCTTGCAGCTTTTATCATTCTAAGGGAAGCAGAAAAATAGTTTTGTGCATAACTAATGCTCCAACTCTCAGGAACCAAAGTCAGTAATTTAAGTTTTTCTGATTTCGAAGAAATATCAAATTTTGCTTTAACTAATTCCATTAATGAATCGAAATCTTGTTTACTTTTGCAACACAGCTCTTTTGTTTTTGGTTCATCCTTAATTAAATCTGGAGAAACTCCCAAAACAGTCACTATTTTCTTTTGGGTTGCAGAATGGATTTTGCTCATTTTTCTTATTGCATAGCTGACCCTGTCTTTATGAGCTACTAGTTTTAAAGGTGAACAACTAAGGCTATTAATGCTTGAATTAAAGTTTTCTTTTAAAATGTTAATCTCATTAAAATCATCATCTTTATGTTGACATAAATCGCTTCCATAATCTTCTTTGTTATTTCTTAAATACAGCATTTCTCGACATTCTGTACAAAGCTTACGACCAGGTATTAAATCAAACTCCTTCGCAACATCCAAACTGATTACTCTGATAGATTCTAAATGGTAACACAATGATAAAACATTAAAGAAGCCATTATCTTTTAAAAAATTAATTTTTTTTTAATACTTTTTAATTTAACTTTGAGTTTGTTGAATGGATCGCAACAAAAGCTTCCATCATACGAAGTCTCAAATCTATCCAAGTAGACCTTTTCATGGTGATTACAAATAGTTTGAATATGATTGACTTTACTCCGCAAGTGTACAAGATCTTGATGTTTTTTTTTTAATTCCTCAAAACCTTTAATTTATTTGATTTTGGTAAATTTTACTTCATGAAAACTATAATTTAATGATTTTCCAATGGAACATTGAGTTAGATCTGCACTGCACTTGTCATTTACTTTTTATTAATACCTAAAAAGATTTATTTAAAAACAAGTTTTGAAACTAAAGTTTCCATAAGTTTTGGCACAACAAATATATAGGAATTGATAAAATTTGTAAATAAAAAAAAAAGACATAAAAAGATATAAAGATATAAAAAGAAAACTCAATAATTTGCTTGTTTTTTATGTCACAGCATTTAAATGTGTATGTTGAATTCTTTGATTGTGCATATAGACACTTCATACATCAGACATATTTCTTTCTAAGTTCTAGGCAAAAATGTCCATGTTAAAAAGTAAATGCTTGGGATAGGGGGGGAGGGGTAACACAAACTAAAGTACAACAATAACTTTGTTTTTATTGTTTTTAATGCATTTTGGGCAATTTTCATTGTTCTGATTTTGTAACTTCCCCATGAGTACCCACTATTTTTTCTTCTGAAATCACTGAAATAAAGTCTATTAAATTAGAAGAAAAAAATAAATTATTAAAACCAGTTTTGGTCCTTGGTTACCAGTGGTTTAAAGTGGAGGCACATTTTCTTAAGATTTAGCTGCAGCCATTTTTAGAAGTCTATAATTTTTTACTGATTTGTATCTTATCAGCAAG
Organism: Hydra vulgaris; assembly: GCF_038396675.1. Classification (NCBI taxonomy): domain Eukaryota; kingdom Metazoa; phylum Cnidaria; class Hydrozoa; order Anthoathecata; family Hydridae; genus Hydra; species Hydra vulgaris. The sequence goes on from NC_088925.1 coordinate 53,567,414, forward strand.
TTTTAAAAAATTTGGAAGCCTACTATATATAGAAACTAAAAAAGTATGTCTTTTCACTTCTTAAATTGCAGATTTTGTATATTGACTCATCAAAAATCAACTTTTTATATTTGCAAACAACTTTTTAGCTTTTTTAGGTAGCCATTATGAAAAAAATGTGAAATTTGAGAATTCAATGTCAAAGTTTTACTAAACTAAGTCAAGAGTTGTATACAATAAAAAAAACTAGAAGGTTTTTTGAAATTTTGTTTTTCAAATATCAAAGTATGAACAAGACATGTTTTTGCTACTGAAGTTTTTATTTTTGGAAAAATCAGAAATTTCAAACCTTATGAACCACAAAAGATACCTTATGAACCACAAAACATTTTATGCTGAAATTTTCAGGAATTGCTTTTCTCATTGATATTAACAAACCTGCTAAGTTTCATCAAAATCTGAGGGGGTCTATGTTGAAATCCTAAAATTTTGGTCCATTTGGCTTGTAATGACCCTTTTGTCAAAATTGTTTAATTCAAGGTTATGTATTTAACCAAACAACTTTTTGAAAGAGCCGACTGTTTATGCTATGAATGAGCCGACTTTTTTATTTACTTTTATTATACTAAATAATCGTTTTGCGCTTTAACGACTTCATATATTTTTCGTAATGCTTCGTTGAGCTTATTCTATCGAAATTAATTGTTTTAATGACTTTTCCTGAAGTTGTAAAACATAGCTCCGTTTGAATTTCAAATAATATTTAATAAAATTTTTAAAAGTCAATGTTCTGAAAAAGTCATTTTTTTTTAAAGATTAAATAATTGTTCAAAACTTTTTTTGTATTGTTTGATTCATTTTATTATATTCTATTATGTATTTGTTATGTTATTATGTATTTTTATTATCATATTATTTCATTATTCTCATTCTCATTTAATTTTTTACTTTTGAATAATTTGTAAAACTATTATTAAAGCTGTTTTATCATTTGTTTTATTTTTATTTTTATTTTTTTTTTTTTTTTATTAAGGTTTTACAATAAATTGTGTAGGCATAAACTGCCTGTCAACCTAATTATATAATACTTGACAATTACAGAGTTTGTATAACTAATAGAAAATAAAATGTGGATTAGTCATAGAGAAGCCATTCATTTTTTAGATGATTGTCTAGAAGCAGTTTAAACGTTTTTAAAGATAAGGCTGATACAATGTGATTAGGAAGAGAGTTCCATTTATTTATTATTCTTAGAGAAAAAAAATTCATACGTAAATTTAATCGCGAAGATTGTTTTTTTAGTTTATATATATGACCACGAGTAATAAATTTACTATCTGTTTCAAAAAGACTTCTGTCACTATTGTTGTTTTTGCACCATTTGTAGACGTTGATTAGGTCTGCACGAAGTAGCCTGTATTTTACAGTTGTCATATTTAATGCCAACAATCTTTGTTCATACGGTAGATCCTGTAATCCATTGATTCGTTTCGAAGCTCTTCTTAACACATTTTCTAGTTGCCGTTTGTCTTTGAGAAGTCCAGGGTTACAGATTGATCCACAGTATTCCAGGTGAGGGCGGACTAGTGCTGAAAATAGTTTTTTGAAGGATAATAAGTCTGGATATGGTGTAAATGTTCTTTTTATTATTCCTATTATTTGTGTGGCTTTGTTGACTTGAATAGTTGTGTGTTTGGAAAATAATAAGTTCGAATCTATGTGAACACCTAAATCTCGTTCGCAATTTGTGGTTTTAATGTTTACTCTTATATTTTTTTCTGGATCATGCATATTATAAGTATGGGATTTGTTGTTGTTTCCTAAGTGCATTACAGAACATTTATCAATATCAAATTTCATTCCCCATTTTTGAGACCATGTAACAAGAGCGTCGATGTCATTTTGTAATTCTTGCGCAGATTGAGTATTTTCAATAGAACGGAAGATTTTGGTATCGTCAGCAAAAAGAGCAGCTTTTGATTTGATTACTTCAGGGATATCGTTGACATATATAATAAAAAGTAAAGCTGAAAGGACGGAGCCTTGGGGAACTCCACTTTTAACGGGTACCCAGTTTGAATAATTTCCATTAACAACAACTCTTTGTCTACGGTTTTTCAAAAAGTTTTTAATCCAATATAGTATTGATCCATTTATACCATAAGCTTTAAGTTTCGAAATAAGAAATTTATGTGGAACTTTGTCAAAGGCTTTTTCAAAATCAAGATAAATGTTGTCGATGGGAATATTATTATCAAGTGATGACGTCCAATAATTAATTACAGTTAAAAGGTTAGTTAAACAGGAATGATCTGGACGAAATCCATATTGGTGTGGACTTAATAAGTTATTTTTAATCAGGTGTGTCATAATATGATTTTTTATAATTTTTTCAAAGATTTTTATTAAAGTACAAGTTATACTGATAGGTCTATAATTAAGTGCTTTTGATCTGTCACCTTTTTTGAATATGGGTGTAATTGTTGCGTCTTTCCATATTTGGGGTATTGATCCACTCTCAAGTACTTTGTTAAAAATAGTAGATAGATGTTTAGACATTTGAAAGCAAGTTTTCTTAAATATTATTGGGTGTAATGCATCAGGGCCTGGTGATTTAGATGAGTTTAGACTTTTGAGGTATGTTTCGATATTTTCCGGACTTAGATCAATATTGTTTGTTAGTGGATTTACATTTTTATATGTTAGGTTAAATGGTGGTGTTGCTGTTATTTTTTTGTTTGAAAAAGTATCAGCAAAACAAATATTGAATAGATGAGCTTTATCTAGATCAGTAGTTGCAACAATATTATTGTATTGGATGTCAGGGAATGCTTCTTTGTTTTTTCTTTTTGATTTGACATACGAGTAAAATGCTTTTGGATTTTGATCTATGTCTCTCGCCAGTTTTTTTTTTTTATCATTGATTATCATAGAATTATAAAACTAAGTACAATCTGATTTTTAGAAGTCTATTTAACAGCTTAATATTTTTAAAAGATAGTGTTCAAAAAAAAGTTACGGCTGATAGTCGTTCGAAAAAAGTTATATGCTTATTCATGGCACAGAGGTGGCTCTTTCATTAACACAATGTTATGAAAGAGCTGTTTTCTTTTTTTTTTTAAACAGGTGTATGATAGATTATTAGCATTGTTATCCGATTTATTTTAGTTTTAAAATATTACCCAATAATGTAATTATTGAATTATTGAAAAAAATAAAAATAAAAAGTTGTTACAATTGAGTTTTTTTCACGCCTTTTTAAAACTGGCTCTTTCATACACACTCTCCCCTAAAAAAATTCAGTTTATAAAAATGATTTTTTTCAAATATACCTTTTTCCAATCATTAACAGTAAAGTGTAAATGATTTTTTACCCATTGTAGGCGCTTTTCTTTCATAGCTTCAGTGAGCTTGGGTCTGATTGCAGGTCTACAAGCTTTGAACCCCTGTTCTGCCAATCTTATACGAAGAGTCCCCAAAGAAATTGATATTCCTTGTTCATTAAGGATTTCTTTAAGGACTTTTTTTGATTTTCTCCTATTTTACAACACTAAATCTCTTATTTTTCTCTCTGTACGTTGGGTTGTCACTCGATGTCTTCCACAGTTTTTCCTCTTTTCTGACAACAATGGTTCATTTTTCCCCATTTTTTTCTTGATTCTATCGACTGTTGTCCTAGAAACCTTTACATTCGTTGCTATTTGTCTATTGGAGCTATTTCCAGCCAATATAAGACCCTGAATCAGTCCAATTAGAAATGGTGAAATATCCTTTTATTTTCCCATTGCTTTAAAGATAACAAAAAAAGAAGGTTAGGTTATGTTGAAAAATAAATTAAATTGAGATAAAAGAATATTAGATTTTTTAAACATTCAAATAGAAGAAGCACTTACCTTTGTTCAGAAAAAAATAATAATAATTTTCAGTGAAAAATATGAAAAAAAAAGTAATTTGTTCTTGAACTAAATATTGCTGTCAAAAATCCACGTGTATTTAAAAATATACCGTTAATAACTCAAATGCTTTTAACTTCATTACAATGCAATAAAATGTGTTGCCACTTTGATAAAATAATGGCAAGATTTGGCGTAATGCATATTTGCGACATTTACTAATTGAAATCAAATAACTACAAACAATTTGGTATTTCAAATACGTATTTTATGAAGAATTTAGGACGGCTCTAATTTTTTGAACCACCACTGTATGTGTATATATATATATATATATATATATATATATATACATATATATATAAACAAAATATACACACAAAAAGTAAACAGTGTTATACTTAACTTAATTGTGTTGAATTCAATTACTTTTCGTAAACTGTTGGTTAATGAATAATATAGAAAATTTCAAATCATGTAAGTTTATTAAACTAAAACCATGTTTCAACAGTAGACAAACTAAAAGAAAGCAAATAAAAATTAGAAATGTAAAAAAAAAAATTCTACTATCTTTTTATTTAAAATATAAAAGATAGTCTCACTATTCGGCAATGACAAAGATAAAATAAAATATTAAAAAAAGAAGAGTAAAATAAATAATGCATTATTATCCAATGCTTATATCAGTAAGTTTTTTATCAGTGAAAAGTAGGGTTTTATTTTTTATTTTTGTATTAAAATAACCCTCTCTACTGTTTTAGAAAAATGTGTGTCAAAAACCATAGTCATATTTGCCATATGTATTTGATGTTATTGGCATCAAAAAAAGAAACCACTTCATTTGCATAGTGCGAGCTACCTGAATCTGCCTAGAACAAGTACTCTTCCTTTTTATAACGTTCATCAATGAAGGGTATTAGCCGCTTGCGGAGACATCCGATGTATGCTTGTTTGTTGATTGCCTGGCCACTTTCAAAAAACATTGGTTTTGAAGTCCCTTTGGGCAATATAATCAAAGATACTAGTACCTTTTCCTCGCACTTCTTCTTTCTTTTGAGTTTGACGCCGCTAGTTGTAGATGACACGTCGCTAAAATAGAAGCCATCGTTGCCAGCCAATGTTGTATTCGTATATGTGAAATATGATTCGTCATCCAACACAAAATCAAAATTCCTAAAACTGCGATATATACGCCGACACAAAGTTTTGATTCGAGCTAGTTGGCTTTCGCTTCGATGTGGAATCTTTTTCTTCTTGTAATATCTTTTGTTCGTCTTGTTTTTAAGAATTTTAGATATATACGATTGGTCACAATCGAATCTTCGAGCTACTTGACATTGTGAAACACCGTGATAATGATCAAATGTCTTTTTCAATTGGTCTATGTGCTTTTTGTCCATTTTTTTCGCCTTTAGACCACTTCCTTTTTTTTGTTGATAGCCTAAATTATTGTCTACACGTTCTAGAGCACAATATATGGTCGCTTTTGATGCTCCTTCATCTAGAAAAAGTTTTACTGTGATAATTTTTGGCTTTTCCAGATGCGAATTTCTAAATTGGCAAATGCGTTTTCATAGGTCTTCTTGCAAACTTGTTTTATACGGAGCCATCTAAATTAATATTTTAAAACTATAATATAATTTTAATAGAGTATTAAATTCCCTTTAAATATACTAATTTATTTCAATTGCATGATTATAAATAGCATACATAAATTGATTTAAATTTTGTCTCATTTTTTAGTCATCGGGTGTTACAATTTGTAATTCCATTGATATACGAGCCGGGTTAGTTGCACGAGGATATAAAAATGTCCCAAATACATGTAATACTATCAGGAAAATGGTGTTAGACTACTAAGAGCAAATTAAAAGCAAGTTATAAAGGAAATAATTGATCAAATATCAAGAGGCTCTAAATTTTCCTTAACACTTAATGAGTGGACTTCTTTTAGAAACTGCAGATATATGAAAGTGAATGTACATGAGTTGAAAAGCTATTGGAACTTAGGTTTGATTTGCATTTTAGGGTCTATGCTAGCAGAAAAGTGCGTTTTACTTCTAATAGAGAGACTCTACACTTTAAAATGAACCCTGAGGATGACATCATTGGCATTACAACTGATGGCGCAAGCGTTATAAAGAAACTTGGAAAAATTCTAGAAATTGATCAACAGTTATGCTTTGCCCACGCTCTACAACTGGCAGTTATATCAGTTCTTTACAAAAAAGACACCAATCACTCGGAAATTGATGAAAGTTTAGATGATGAGAACTCTGTTTTTGAAAATTTAGATAACAACGATGATGAATGATTATAAAAGAAGAAATGAACGAAGATAATGATTATAAAAGTGAACATGTTTATGAAGATGAAGATCGTACTCAAGATTCGAACGATTCCTTGTTAATTAATGAGGTAACAATTAAATATCAAATTATTGGACCTATTATAGGCAAAGTCAGGAAAATTGTAAAAATATTTAAAAGGTCCCCAACAAAAAATGAAAATTATTTACAAAAGTACGTAAAAATTGAGTTTGGAAAGGTCATCCATTTAATCATGGATTGCAAAACCAGATGGAGCAGTTTGTTGCTTATGCTTGAAAGATTTGACAACTTAAAATATTGTGTTAAAAAGGCATTTCTAGATTATGAATTGGATTCCAATTTTGATGATTTAATTAAGATGAACAAAAACGAATATCGAACCATATCAGATTTAGTGGTATATTTGACTCCCGTTAAAGCAACTGTGGAGGCACTTGTCGACGAGACGCAACTTTAATTACAGCTGATATTGGAAGGAATCCTTACTTTACTGAATAATCTCAATTGTATAAAAAATCAGCAAAATCTGAGATGTGGTTAGGGTAACGTTTTAAAAAATTTCTGGATCCTTTGACATAGAATTACACAAAAATAAATATCCATACTAAGTTATATCCAAATTTGTATATAGTATAGCTTTTTTTAGCGTATTTTTAATCTTAAATTAAATAACAGTGCCAATGAAGACATGAATGACGATTTAGCAGCATTCAGATTTGAAAATAAAAACAGAGAAACCATTGGCGGTTTAAGGTAAGAATAGTCAAACATTTTAATACGAGCACCTTAAAGGTGCTTATCATACCCTAATCTACCCTAAATGTATGTTCATCTAAGAAAAAAATACCTTTAACTTTTTTATTTCTTGAATTAATAAACATAAACATCAATTTCTTTTTAGTACTTGTTAACATGCATATTAGTTTTTCATTAAAGAAACCTTATAACACAACTCAAAAGATGAGTTAGTTGTTATGGTTATTTTTTAAATAAGGATGCTTTTGTTTTTATTTTTTTATTGTTATTTAAATTTTCTTTTTTTTTCCTCAGAGTTTCTTTTTTTATCATATTTTCTTTTTTTTTTTTTACATGTGTGCAAGTATATATATATATATATATATATATATATATATATATATATATATATATATATATATATATATATATATATATATACAGTGCCGGTTTTAGCACTACCAGCGCCCTGGGCGAGATTTCTACGGCGCCCTAGCTCAATTTAACCCCATTCATAAAGAAGGCAAAGGGTAAAATAACCAATTGGTTTTGCCAAAGTTTGTTTGAAATTTTGGTTGTTTAATAAAATTAAACCAAAGTTTGTTTGAAATTTTGGTTGTTTAATAAAATTATCATTTCTTAAAGAATATTTTTTTTTTTTTTTAAAGAATATAAATCAAAAAAGGAAGCTGGAGATGAGTTGGTTTTACATTTAAACATAAAACAAAGAACATTATAAACATTTACTTGATATATATTAAAAACATTCATGTTAAATAAGAGTGGCCTTGAGTGAGTAAAACGGATTTTGAAATTTATAAGACGTGCAATATGCTTCTGCTGACAATAAAGTGGCTTTAATTTACTTTTATGGGTACTACCCCATGCAATATTGGCATAATTAATATGACAGTGTATAAAAGAGTAATATAGTTGAGTTAATGAATGTTTGTTTAAAACACTTCTTGCTTTATATAAAACTACAATGCTTTTTGCAATTTTATTGCATAAATGTCCGATATGATTCTTCCATGATAGATTTTCATTTACAATGATACCTAAGAAATTTGTGAAAATTACTCTTTTTATTTGAATATTATCAATATGAAGAAGAGGCATATTACTTGGAAGTAAATGTTTTTTAAATTGTGGATGAAAGTAAATCCATTTAGTTTTATCAATGTTGAGTGAAAGTTTATTTGACTTGAACCAGTCTGATATTTTTGATAGTTCAATGTTCATATCATAAAAAAGTTTATTGATGTTATTATTAGATAGGAATAGGTTTGTATCATCAGCAAACATTATAGTTGTTAATTTTGAGACTTCATGGAGATCGTTAACATAAATCAGAAATAATAAGGGCTCTAATATAGATCCCTGTGGAACACCACAGGTTATATTTAGATAATCTTGTGAAGAAGATCCGTCGACATTGACAAATTGTTTGCAATGTTTTAAATAGCTTTTTAGTAGTTTTAACGCATTACCGGTGATACCATAATGTTCAAGTTTTTTATACAGTATTTCATGGTCAATTGTGTCGAAAGCCTAAGATAGGTCTATAAAGACACCGTTATTATAGACGACGTTAATATATAATATATATGCTCAAATATAAGCTCGGACTTGTCCCAACTCATTTTACTAATAACTTTTTTTAAACCAACGCCAACAGATATATCACACGAGGAACCGGAAACTTTAAACTGCCCATAAAAAAAACAAAATTTTCGAGATTTTCAATTATATACCGTGGCCCCTATTTATACAACAAAACAATACCTCACAATATAGAACTTACTAAATTGGATAATCTTATTGCCCTGAAGAAAAAACTAAAAGATCTCATAATTAACAAAACCAATTTTATCGATATGTATTAAATATAAAAGAACAATTAATATAATAAAATGTAAAAAGAACAATTTAAGCTATAAAAAGAAATAAAACATAAAATATAAAAAAATAAATAAATAAAAATTGTTAGCAACTATACATAGTAAAGTATTACTGAACAGTAGACCTCAAAAAATTAATGTCTGTCTTTACTCTTTAAATTTTTAGTTTATTTTGTATTTTAAAGGTTCTCGATGAAAAGACTTTTCTTAGTCTTCTGCGAGTTTCCTTACAACTACATAGTATTACTAATATATGTTAATATATATTTTCAACAAATAACATATATTTTCAACGACAACGACAAGCAAGTCCCTAGAAGCCCTGCGGTGCGACGGGCTTGCGTATATTTTTTAAATGCATGGGTTAATAGCCAGCATTTTATATTATAAACCACGAATTTATTATTTTAACTCGCATGAGTTAAAATGTCAAACGCGCATGCGTAAAACAGCATTGTTAACGCTCTTTAGATATTTTAAATATTTGTGGTGAACATTTATATTAACTGGAGACATGTAAATATTATTTGTTTTTGAAATATATAATAATAGTTGTTGTAAAAAAACAAAAACACAAAAAAAAAAAATATATATATATATATATATATATATATATATATATATATATATATATATATATATATATATATATATATATATATATATATATATATATATATATATATATATATATATATTGTTTGGCGTTAAACTGTTTATTTTGATCTATATTTTAAGAAATTCAAGCAGAAGCGTAGATTCTATTTAATTTAAAAGATATAAATCTAATTTAAAAAAAGAAATCTTATTTTATTACATTTAACTTAAATGAAAGAATTGAAATGCAAATGTTTTTTTAAATATCATAATTGTAGTAGACATTAAAATAGATTGAGAAGATTGGGAAAGAGTTGTTTTGAGTGATGAGAGTATTTTTCAATGTTCTGAGCAGTAAGTGCAGTATGTAAGACAACAACGACAAGTTGAGGAGGAAATAAAAAGAATGTATTGTTTAGCATGTTAAGCACCCAACGCAGGTTATGATATGGAGTGTAATGAGCATTTTTGGCACGAGTAAGTAGTTCGTTGTAAAAGGTACAATGAGCTAGAACCAGTACAAGACTGTGTTGGAGAAGTGTCTCGTTCCACAATTGTTCCACAAAGTGGGCTGAAAAGAAAGATATTCAGGGCGTTGGGGACTTAATTTTTATGCATAATAGGGCACCTTGCAATAAGGGGCGTAGAATTTCCCAGTATCTGACTTCTGAGAGTATTAACGTTTTACCATGGTTAGGCAATAGGCTACATATGAACCCTCTCGATAATTTTCGGTCGGTTTTTAAAGTTGACATGAGAAAGAAAAAGATTACAAATAAGCAACAGTTGATAGAAGAGAATATTAACTCATGGACAAGAAATATTGAACTGACTGGCAACTGCACATCTCTGGTTCACTCTATGCCAAAAAGAAATACAAACACTTCTAAAGGTTAAAGGTTCCTTCACCAAGTACTCGGTAACAATCACTGTACTGAACTTTATATGAACAGCAATTTTTGAATGCAATATTATAATAAAATAATATAATAATATTTTTAAATGATATAAATTAAAATATAAAAATATTATAATGAACATTATAGTATTTATTATTATTACTGTTGCGGTTATTATCGTTGTTATTATTGTTATTATTGTTATTTTTATTATTACTATTATTATTATTGTTATTATTATTATTATTATTATTATTGTTATTATTATTGTTATTATTATTGTTATTATTATTATTATTATTATTATTATTATTATTGTTGTTATTATTATTATTATTATTATTATTATTATTATTATTGTTATTATTATTATTATTATTATTATTATTATTATTATTATTATTAGTTCAATGAAATAAAGCCAAAAAATGCATTTTTTGCTTTTATTTTATTGATTTTTTATTAGATATTTTAAGCAACGGCAATATTTGAAGGTATTAAATAAGAATGGGTAGATAATAATTAACCTGTATGTGGTCAAATATCATGAATTAAAACTTTTTTTTATTATGCGTACGTTTAACTTAATGTAATCCTAGAATTAGATTTTACTTAAACACTTTCTTTTTGTTTGCTACAATTTTTTTTTGTAGTTAATAAAATATTGGTATCTTAAAGGTATAATAATTTAAAATTGCTTTATAATTGATGCACTTATTTATCTATTTAAATTAAAAGAATATATTGTATAACGAAATTTTTTTACTATAATACTTTTTCTCAATAACTTATTTTACTATTTAGTAATTAAATTGTAAACAATATTGAAATTAAGTATTCATTTTTAAAAATTGTGAAGCTAAAAAAAAGTAAAATTTTTTTCAGAAAATGCGTATTTTACAGTATACTGTCATGTCTTTGCATAATCTATCCTTTCGTTATTTTTATTATTTTATATTATTTTATTTATTCATCAAGGTTTAACTTATTTTAGTTTATTTTTTAATTGAAGTAAAAAAATTATTAATGGTTTGATATTATTGAAATTTGATAGTAATTGCATGTCTATGGTTTAATTGCTAGATAATGTCAACTATCTCCAACATCATAACAATAGAAAAGTAAACCAAGTTAGCTACAAATAAAAAATGTTAAACAACACATCATTGCCAAGCAGTTTACATTATGACAGGACGATTTTAGTAACTCAACTCTCCTATATTTTGGTAATATGTTGTCCAATTGGAGCATTTTTACATATCATAGGTATTTATTTGATAGCAAAATACAAAATTTTTAGAATGCATAAAATCGATCGGATAATAATTTTTAACTTATCGCTAGCAGAAATGTTAACTAACGTAGTTCTTTTCTCAACCGGTGTTTTAGACTTTGCTGGAAAAAAGATGCCAATTTTGCTAAAAATATGTATTCGAACTTTTGTATTTGCAAACTATTTACAAACCTTTTTACTAACATTTAATCGTTTTCTAATATTTTATTTAAATGTCAAATACTATTGGGTCTTATCACAAAAAAAAGTACTATGCTGCTTAGTTGTATCGTGGATATTATGTATCGCTTATGGTTGCTCAGCGTCAATACTATTAAACAATAAACCATTGTTGTTTTCAAAAAAAACTTATGCAATTACTGATCTGACTTTTGATGCATTTATAACTTCATCATTTTTATTTGTTTATGGTTATTTGCTACGAAGACAAAATTTGTCAAAAAATAAAGCTCTTTTACAAGATACGAAACGTTTTACAAATGCGCTTTTATTACCCACGTTAATTATTTCAAGCTATTTTATATTTTCTGTTTTACCCCACATAGTTTTTGCGCCTTATTACATACTTAATGTTTCTATCAATAAAAAACTTAAGCTTGGATTAGATATTTTTTTGGCGTTATCCTATTGGAATGATGCGGTGTTGTATATATACATTAGAAAATTTCGAAAGTTTTTATTGAAACATTCTAGATATCAATATAAAAATTCAGATAATCTCAGAAAGAACCAAGTTGTAAATAGTTTAAAACCAAACTTTTTTGGAAGGGCACATTGTGCAAAAAATAGCAGTAACGGTGTTTATCCGGTTGCAAAATTTTAGTTAGGTTCTATTTAACGTACCTTTTAAAATCAAGAAAAAGTTTTGTCATTTTTTTCATGCGGATACTATTAAAATTTGCACGTTTAAGTTAAATATACTTATCCGGCTCAAGAGTTAAAAGTAGATGCTTTAATTATCAAAGATAAAACTGTTGGAAATTTTATGAAAACTATTTGTTACACATATTACTTTAAAAATTTAAAACTTTCGGAAACATAAAAGTTTTACAGAAAGATAAAAAAATCAAGAGTTGGTGTTTAATTTAAATTGTTTCACATAAAATACCTAAGAAAATCATGCATTTTTGTTAATGCTTAAATAAATGGAGAATTTTTTAGCAAAAAAAATTACAGTTATTAAAAAAAGCAGCGGTTGAACTTTGACAATAAAAAATAGTCTAAAACTTGTACCCCAAATGCGTGGGTAATGCCCCAAATGTGTGGGTAATAAGTTTTTTTTTTAACTTTTTTTTCCTTTTCTAACTTTTTTGTTTTAAACTATTATCATTTTAAAATGAATTTATCGGCAGATTCTTAATTTCATTAAATACTAGATTCCAATCAAGCTTTTCAAAAAAAATTTTGTTCAATATAAGTTTTAGTTTCAAATGTCATTTAAGTTACTTTATGCTTGCACTTATAAAAATCAATTGGGTAAAAAATTGAATGGAAAAATTTAAACAACAAGTATAAAGTTAAGTTATATATTTGCTTTAAAAATTCTGAAATGGATTGTTTTATCCCACAGCACAGCGAGGCAGACTTACAACGAGGCAGATTAGGTCATAAACAACAAAAAGTCACATAAAAGAAGTTTAAGTTTTATTAATTTTAAACTTAAAATATTAAACTACTTTTTTTTGAAAAATCCAACATAAAAAATTTCCTCAAGAATTATCGAAATATATATAATTTATATAATTCATATATATATATATATATATATATATATATATATATATATATATATATATATATATATATATATATATATATATATATATATATATATATATATATATATATTTATATATATATATAATTTTTAACTTAAAATACGTAAAATAAAAAAAGATTTTATCATAAAGCTTTTAAAAAAGGGATCTTAACTTTAAATTTAACCTAATTTGTAATCAATTTTCGAATTTGTATTTATAATCATGTTAAACTACTTTGTCATTAGTAAATAAAAATGTATTTTATTTTATTTTCTATTTTAAAAACAATTCCTTTTTTGTGATTCAAAACAAAATGTGTAATTTTATATGCACAATTATGAAAATATGTACTAGCCAATTAAAAGGTCCACGTTGTTTCACGTTCAATTTTGATTTAAACTAACTATTATCCTTTATTAAAAATGAAGATTTAAATATAAATTTTCTTAAAATTCCTTATAGAGATATTTTAAATTAAGTACTGCATAGTTTTGTTTTATACATGGTCCGCCTCTCTCTTTTTTAAAAGTGTAGTTTTCGAACGTGTGCGTAAAAATACTCAATCAAATATTTACAATGCGAATTTTCCTCTTTTTTTTTTTATCTGTTTAACATAGTATTATATAACTTTACAATGCACGTATGCATTTAGATAAAGTAAAATACAATATAATGGACTTACAACAAAATTAAGTTAAAGCAGGTAGAAGCTTAAAGAAGATAAGGATAACATTACGTTATCACAATCTTTTCATAGAACCCTCTGTACAAGTTTAAATAATATATCATAATGGTAAAAAGCTCGTATAGAAAATAATGGTAATAACTTACCTACTTATTTGAAGTTACCTACTTATTTGAAGTTACCTACTTATTTGAAGTTAACTACTTATTTGAACTTATCTACTTATTTGATGTTACCGTTAAAATAGTCAAGACAAAAATAAGTTAATTAAAAAAAGAAAAAAGAAAAAATTTTCTTATGACTAAATTTAAAAAATTTCTTTTTTTGTTTAAAACTTAAATGAATTTATGGATTTTACCATAAATTTATATTCCTTTTACAGTCATTCCATAATCTAGGTCCTCAATGAGATATACTAGAATCTTAGAGCTTACTATATTTTCAAGGCAATGCATAGTTGTCGTTATCATTTTATTTATTACAGTTGTTGTTACTATTTGGTCTTAGATTATACTTTCCATTTAGATTTATTCAAAACTTATTGTTTAAGCTTGCTGGCAAAAGGTTGTTGTTTTTATCTATACATGAAAATTAGATTCTGATAGATATTTAATTCAAATATATCCATCGTTTTCATATCTCTCATGCAAGATTTATTATGTCCTAATTTATTTTTAAAGCATATGATAAGGCAAGCGTGTTTTTGTAGCATATAACTTTTTTGAAGTTTTGTTGATTACGTACTTCACATGATATATTTGAATAGTTAAAGAAACAGTGGATTGGCCCAAATGTATTAATTTGAGACTTAACATATTGACGTATGGTCGAACTTGATACATTACTCCAATAAATTTGGTAATTTTTGACTGTATATAATTTATATGAAGTCAAAAATTATCTTAAAATATTCTAAATTCTTATTAAATTCTTGTCGATGAAAATTTATATATAAATTTTCATCGACAAGAATTTAATAAGAATTAAGACCTAAGAATTTTATACTTGCTTGCTTTTTCATTATTGTATCATTTGAATAAAGTTCGCGCAACATAAGAGGAATGTTTAACTCTTGTGTTTTTTTACGGAACAGGTTATAATTCATTTTCTCAGCATAAAGCATTATAATTGCTTTACATTTTACCGGGCATATGCTTTTAATCCGAGGTTATAAAACATTTTACCGGGCATATGCTTTTAATCCGAGGTTATAAAACATTTGGTTAAATAACATTTGGTTATAATATGTTTTAGTATTTTAATTAAAAATGAGAAAATTGAACTCATTTTAAAAATACGTGAGTTTTAAACAAACATCATAAGACGTGGTGAAATTATTATGAAATTTTTTTATGATTTTTTTGTGAACATTTTTACGGATATTTATTTCTAAAGATTTTTTTTTAAGCAATTTGGTTTGTGCAATGCTCACAATTCTAAAATAGCTCTAGAAAACCTCAACAAACTGATCCGAAATGCAAGGTTTGCACCACACAGCATAAATATCACACAATGAGAGATCAGATCCAATATGTTTTTATCAGATCCACTATGTTCTTATGAGATCGGATCCTTATAGATCAAGTATTTCTTTTGCAAAGCATAAGAAACATCAAGGAAAGGCGTTGCCGACAAATGAACTGACAAATTGCCGACAAATGTACTGAACTTGTTAGTATCTTAAAATGTAAAAAACATTTACTATTTATATATATATATATATATATTTTGCTTGTTAAAAAAGTTTTAGCTTGCACGTTTGACGCGCAGAATTAAATATTTGCGTGTGCGTTAATTCTATGATTATATATTTTGGTTCATAAAATCTAAATTTTTAAATATAAATAGTGTTTACAGTTGTTTAAATTCTCTAAAACGCGTTAAAACACATATATGCGCGTTATACAGGTGTTTATTGCATCTAAAAAATATTTTCAGTTTCTAATTTGAATTCCTTTACCCCAACTACTCTTATTTTGATGTTAAATATCTATTTAACTCACGCTTGTCTAATGTATTGGTATTTTTTTCCATTTTTAACTTAATCCGCCTCACTGTGCACAGTAAGAAAAAAATAAAGATTATATTGCTTTAAAGTAAAAATTATTATTTAATTTAAATGTGTTTCTAAAAACAGTTATGTTATATAGATCCAGATATACATTGTTAAACTTTAAAGTGTTTTAAACTGCCCTAAACAATCTTTTCATTGTTCAGAAAAGATTATTTAAAAGAAAAGAAAATTTTTATGATTATTTCCTAAGATTATATATATAATTTATGAAATAATCATAAAAAATATCGGACCAACTTTTTGTAATCAACAGAATTTTTAAATTTACTTTTAAAGTTACTTTGTTATGTTGGTAAAATATCGTAATATGTTTGTATTATATATTATATTATATATATATATATATATATATATATATATATATATATATATATATATATATATATATATATATATATAAATATATATATATATATATATATATATATATATATATATATATATATATATATATATATATATATATATATATATATATATATATATATATATATATATATATATATATATAGTATATGACAAAATTTAGTACTTCGTAGGAGGATCCAAATTTGTGTTAATCAGTTACCGGGTGATAAGTAATGCAATTTATCTGACTCGGTTGCTGAAAAAACTTCTAACATCCTTGTCACTAAAAAAGTCATTAAAAAATGACTTTACCATTTTGGATTTAACGATAAGCTTAAAAGCAATCTCAAATTTCAAACTATCTAGTCTTTTATACTACAGTTATGCTGTAAAAGAACAATGGTAATTTATTAAATAATTTGTAATATAATAAGGAATAGAAACTGGTAACTTTGTGAAAGGACAATTGCAGTGGTCGATTAGAGCATTTTGGGCTCTACACAGAAATAATTAGAGGACTAAATTTAGGCGTATGACTACAAAGAATTGTATAACTATAGGATTAAGATTATAAACCATTTTTATGTTAAATTAAATCGTCAAATTACTTCTTTTTTACCATATTTTTAGAAAAAATATTTAACTAGTTTATGCTTTGTGTTTAATTATTTACGTTTAATTATTGAAATTGAGAAAAATATATATAAAAATTTATAATTCAAAAATTTTAAATATTTTTCTACAACTGAAATGAATTCCAAGAAACATTTATCTTTTCTTTTTTATATAATATTATTTTATTTTTATTTTGTGGTATTAAAAGTGCTTCAAGAAGTTCATGCGGTCTTATCACAGGGTACCGCGGATTTAGCTTTTATAAAATCTGAAACAATATCTGAAAATATAGTTTTTCAAAGAATGTTGGCCTCAATAATATTAATTTGTTTGCTTGACGCTTGTCTGAAAACTGCTCTTCATTTTTTTAAAGCGGAGAATGATCGATCTCCGGTGCAATTACTTATCATTTAACACAAGTGTACAAGGAAGTACCGTTATTATAGTTATTTCTTTATTTATCTCGTCATTTGAAATAAGCTTAACAATACTTTTACAACATAAAAGTATAACAGATAAATATTTCGACCGGAGCTGGCAGAAGACAAGGTCTTATCATCCTGTCCCTCAATTTAACTGAAAAATTTAACTCATGAAAAGAAAAACGAGAACTGTTTTTTCTTTCTTTTTTCAGTAAATTGACAAACTGTCAATTTACAGTTACAATTACAATTGACAAAACTTTAATTTACAGTCTGTTAAAAAAATTTTAATTCATTTTTTTAAATTTCTTTTCTTAAAATACACAAATATGTACGTATACATACACAATTATCTTTATTGCATCTACATACTGCATCTTTATACTGCTGCAGCCGTTTTTTAAAACGCCTTAAGATGCTTATTACGTATTTCGTTAAGAAAAACGCAATTAAAAAAATATTAGGAGAAACTCTTTGTAAAATACTATATGAAACTAATTATTTTTATGAATTTTTTCATAACTCTTATAAAATATTTATTTAATAACGTTTGTAAGCGACAAAATTAGCTTATTTTGTAAAAAGTCAAATTTGATTTTTTTTGCCTCAAGGCATTTAGAAAACATCCTAGGTAAACGCTCTTAAAATATTTAAACCTCTTTTAAACGTCTGAACGTGTTTTAGTTGTCTTTATAACTTTTACACGTGCGTTTACTAAGATGCTTTAAAAACTATAGAAAATAAATAAAGATTGCACCAATATATAAGAAATTCAATAACTAAGATTAACAAAATTTTTTAATAATAGAATAGTAGTTGATTCAAAAAGTGTTGATTTGTTGCACATTTTAAACATAAAAGGCAGTATGTAAGAAATATTTATTTCATAGACATTAAGCACTCAAGTTTATTTATTTCATAGACATTAAGCACTCAAGTTTATTTATTTCATAGACATTAAGCACTCAAGTTTATTTATTTCATAGACATTAAGCACTCAAGTTTATTTGTTTCATAGACATTAAGCACTCAAGTTTATTTATTTCATAGACATTAAGCACTCAAGTTTATTTATTTCATAGACATTAAGCACTCAAGTTTAGTAGAGGCCTGGCATGAGCTAATTGTTTGCATTTCATATCAAGCAAGTTGCTCGTTTTTCGTATTTTGTAGATTGTATATAACTTCGATAGATAAGTCATGGGCTACGTCGTGCAATGAAACTGGGGAGGCCAAAGTTAAATATTTATTTTGAAATCAAATGTTATTGGGGTCTCAAAAAAACTTTTGTCGCTAATTTTGAAAATAATAATTTTGTTCAGAAACTTTTTTCAAATACTGAAAAAATTGCAAAAATCTAAAAATTAATATACACACATATTTAAGTATAAAGTACTTAAAATGTGTTCCTGTTTATGTTCTACTCATTAAAAAAGTTTTTAAAAAATGTCTTTATGGTTCATTTAAAGTTAATGATTTGAATAGTTGATTTGCCTTTATCGAGAAAAGAAGATTTTTTAAAATATAAACTGCCAGCATAATCAAAATGAATTTGAACAAGAAGGATACTCTAGGTTAAACGTATAAAAAAAATCATAATTTAGCATGTATAATATCAAAAAACTTTTTTGAGGGGCAACCACAACAACAACAACAAGATAATGGTCTCCTCCATAGTAGTCTGCAAGCTCCATGTTAGTGATTTCTGGGTTTTTGCTTAATAAAAGTTGAGCAAGGATTTAAATAATACACAACAGCCATTAAAAGGATGTTACCATCGTAATCCTAAAATAAACAAACAAAAAAAAACATGATTCTTAATACTTACTATTGATATAGGAAAGTCCATCTAAACAAGTTAAACTTCTAGCTAAGCAGGAAAAAAATGATTATATCGTAACATTGGTACTTACACATTTAAAATTCAAAATGAGGTAAATAAATTATGTTAAATGCATAATTTATAAATAATTTTAGATTTTTAAGAAAAAATTAAAAAAATATAAAAAATATAAAAAAACTATTAGTGAATGTTATTAGTTTATTAGGTTTGTATCTATGTAATTCTTTAATAAATATTTTATTAATTAGTTTATCAGGTTTTGAATAAGAAATAAATACAAGTTTTTTTATTTAGGCAAAGGTGACACTTTTTTGAAATGTTTGAATAAGGGGAACGGATTTTAAAATAGATCAGGCAAAAGTAGGGGTTTCATTAAAGTTGCTTTTCAAAAACGAACACTTACAGGGGCATTAGCATTGACAGGGACATTTTAGTGTACCCGTTAATTTTTTGTCCCTTTAAGCATCGGTTTTTTGTAAAAAAAAAAAAAAAATGTCAACGTAAGCAACTTTTATAGAGAACGAAAAGTACATATATCGGCTATCAAATAGCCTGACTCGCAAGGGAGTGCTGCTACATCAACTGAGGGCTTTGTTTGGGTCAGCATCAAGGTCAGGCCTATGGTTAGTGTCACAGCAAGGTTTAAATATGGTTATATTACTGTAATTAATCGTTTTAGTAAATAGATGAAAATAAAAATGAAATATAATATAATATAAATAAATAAAAAAAACAAAAATAAATATAAAACATATTTTTAAAATAAAAAAATATCTATATCTAAATATTTAAATATCTATATTTATGATAAAAATAGTATAGAAAAAGTAAAAAAAAAACAAACAACGGGAACAAAACAAACAACGGGAACAAAAAAAACATGTCCCCATAAATGCCGACTAGGAGTGTTTATTTTAGGGTAAGGGTGGTGCTAAAAACAACTATTTTTCAAAAATGTCTGCTGACACCTCCTAAATGTACTCCTAAATAATACTGGATTTAAAAAGGCTTTGAATAAAAAATATTTTTAGGGGTGCCACAAGACCCTTAAACATCAAATAGGTTCTATAAAAAATTGATCAAATATCTCATTATAATTAAAAATAGCCATAATTTTTAATACTACTTTTGGTGTAGTTGTAATAGTAGCTATAGTTAACTGCAACTGCAAAAAATTTATGTAAATAAAGAACTGACTTTCATAACTGTACCTATTAACTATATCTTATAGCGATAACCCTAGCTGATAAAATGAATAACTGATGACAGTAAGAAAAAAACAACTACAAAGTGAGCAAAACAAATCATCATGCCAATAACAAAATAAAGAACAAGCAATAGATAACCTAAATTAGCAAATTATATAACTTTATACATCTATAATACACTTTTTTTTTTTTTTTTTTTTTTTTTTTAGTTTATTTACCTCCCCAAGGCCCGAGGGGGGCCACTACAGTCGAGGAGGATACTCATTTTTTTTTTTTTTTTTTTTTTTTTAGTGGTTATTCGTGGTGCAACCCTCTCTCAACTCTTTAACTCCGAAACACGAACCTTGCCGAGCAAGGCCGCTGCGCGGAGAAACTAAGTTGAGCGCGGTACTTCCAGGGACGTGGTGGGAGTCGAACTCGGAACCTCTCGCTTACAAAGCGAGCGCTCGTACCACTACACCACTACCGCATACTTACAAAAACACGTACCACTACTTACAAAAATAAAATAAGTAATGAACTTTTTAAATATTAACTAAAACATATTTTTAAATATTAACTAAAACAAACTAACAATAAAAATAAAAAAAACGTATTTATGTATATTGATTGAATTTAAATATCTAAATAAGTCGTAAAAACAAAAATAATAGGCAGCAAAAATAATAGGATACATTCACAACCATGAGTACTACACACCTTTTATGACAGTATAACACAGTAACAAAAAGAAACATTTCTAATTTACCATTCTTAATACTTTTCAGGTAATTTTACCTCATGTCATTATCTTTTTATATAATTAAACTTAAATTGATACCGCTACAGAAAGCTATTGCATTTCCTTTTAAAAAAAGATCACAATCATTTTCATGCGCAACTCTATGCTTTCTAAAAACCACCTGAATTAAAACAACTAAAAATGCAAAAAACCAGATATTTTAAACTTGGAAACCTAAATATTTTGAAAACTGACATAAAAACAAACTTTTTGCTATATCAATCAAGATGTCATTAAGCCAGCCAGGTGAGTCTTTTAAAATATCTAAGGCCGTCTTTAGACTGTCTTGACAAACTTTAAAGAAAATTTTAGAAAAATTTCAACTTCGACAGCCCCTTTTTACAATGATACTATAATTAACAAACAGTTTTTTTCAGAGCTTTACCATTACCAGTTTAAACTCTGAAACTTTTTCTCGTTGATTGGTTTGAGGAAAATAAGCCGACTTTATCGAATAATCTAAAATTTTAGAGTTTTTTGAAGAGTACCAAAAATCTATAACATAAAGTAGTTACATGAATTGGTAATTTTTTAATATATTTACTTCAATGATCAGTAATTGCAATAATATTTTTTTTTCCAAGTTTTGTTAAGGCAAGAGGTCCAATAAGGTCTATGAGAAGTTTGTGTACCTATGGCCAGATATTTTCAATGCCCAAATTCAAGGCCCCACACTTGCCTAAAAATGGCAAAACTGATGGGATCACATCTCTATACTAATTAATTTGTATCAATATAAGTATATTGACTATAAAATATAAAATTTCATCAAGTAAAAGGGTTTAAAAATTAGTGGCCCTAGGTACAATAAGCTTTAAACTGTAACTAGGGTAACTTTCTGAAAATTAGGTTCAAATCCATAATAAATTTACAGTTAATTTAATCTTAGATTGTTTTCAATAAATATTTCTAGTAATACTTAATTCCAACACTTATATATATAACAAAATTGACATATATAACAAATTGATATATATAACAAAATAGTTCTGAGCAAAATTGACAAATAAGTCAATGCATAAAATGGAAGTCCCAAAACAACTGTGGGTTTTGAGATGCTAAGACATAGTACAAAATTAACTTCAGAAAAATAAAATAATATAAAATCTACAATAATAATAAACTCTTAATCATAAATTATATAAAAGTTTAACTTAAATAGTGGTACCACAAAGTTGAGATTTTTTTATTATAATAACTTGTTATTCCATCAGAGACATATTGCTAAACATCTTCAACACAGTAATTATAGACTGGAACTTTAATTATATAACTTTAAAAATTTTAAAATATGATTTTCTTTTTTTTGAGTTGATACCTAACGGAAATATGGCTTTATTTTTATTTTAACGATAAATTTAACGATAGATTTAACCTACCTAACGGAACTTTACACCATATTTGCGCATGCGTAACGCTTGCACAGAACTAACTGTCTACTTATTTAACGAACTACTTATTTAACGCGACACAGTTTTACAAAATAGTGTTTTTTATAAAACGGTGTAAGCTCTGTTTTTACAATAAAGCTGCTTACAAAACGGTGTTTCACAAAACAGTTCAAAAGCTGTTTCAAACCTTTTTACGGAGCAGCTTTATATAAAAGTGTGTCAACATTAGATGGTGTAGAGTTGTTTTTATTTTTTTTCAAAAGTGACCAACAGTTTTGCACTAAAAATATAAACTTATTAATAAACGTTGTTATACGCATTTTAGTGTTTAACTTTTGCTTAAATCAGAGCCGTAACCGCCGGGGGGGCCAAAGGGCATAGCCCCCCCCCCCCAATAATTAAAAAAAATTCTTTTTTTTAAGGCCATGCCTTAAAAAAAATATATTTTTTAAATCTAAAAAACCCCCCCCCCCCCCCCCCCCCCCCCAACATCAAAATTGTGGTTGCGGCTCTGTGAATAACTTTTAAAAAGCACGGTTTGAAGTTATTTAAGCACCAAAACTTTGTAATTTTACACCTTTTAATTAAGAGTGTACACTCTACAGGTAATTTCTAATAAAATGGTGTAAAATAACATCTTTTTATATTTACTACACCGCTTCAAAAAGGTGAAATATCGAGTATTGTAAAGTTTTTCATTTTTTTACACCTTTTAATTAAACGGTGTAAAACGGTTTAAAACGGTGTACAACAGCTCTACACCGTTTTACACCGTTTTTTTAAAAGGTGTAAAAAAAAAACTTCATAATATTTGATATTTACACCTTCAGAGCGTATAATTACACCAAAACGGTGTAAATTTACACTTTTTGCTTAAATAAGTTTCAAAAAACACCCTTTGAGGTTACATTAACACCAAAACGGTGTAATTTTACACCTTTTAATTAAGAGTGTGCGATTCGTCACGCCACACCTAACCTAATGAGCGATCTAAAAATCTTTAAGGAAGGATTTGTTACAGATGGGTAGGCATTGTGCTATGGCATTTCACCACTACAAGCTTGGATTAGGTTTCTTGAATTTATTTTGCATATTTCAAATAGAATTGAAATAAACACATGAAAAGTAAAAAAGGCTTTAAAAGATCAATATTTATTGAAAAAAAAAATTATTCATGATGTTTGAAGAACTTGGTTTGAGAGTTGATGAGCCAAGAGCTGACGGATTAGTTACTAATCCGTCAGCTCTTGGCTCCCGAAATTTATGAAGAAATTATTATCAGAATACATAACATTCTAGTTGCAATCAATTGCAAAAACCCAATTGATTCGGAAAAAATTAAGAAATACTGCAAGGTCCCAGCTTCCATTCACAAAGTGTTAGCACATACTGGAAAAATTATTATTAATTCGCCAGTTCCACTTAGTTTAATGGAAGAGGAGGCAGTTGAATCTCGACACAGAATTTATAAATTTGATCGTGGACATCATGCAATGAAAAACAGTAGAGAAACAAACTTACTTGACATTTTCATTCGAGGTATACATACTTCTGATCCCCGAATTAGTTCAACCTCATTAACTAAAAGATTGAAAAGTAAGAAAATGTTGTGCCTGCCGGGAAAAGTTAAAAGTTTGTTAGCAGTTTATTGTAGTGGTAGAAAAAAAATATCTAAAACGGAGTCAGATAAAATTAATGGCTTAGATGAATTTTATTTAAATGTCGACAACGTTGACGAAAATCTACAATTAGATATAGATGTAAAAGAATAAAGTTATAAACTACATAACCTGTATAATATAACTTTATATTCGTTTGCCTACTATATAAATTTATTAAATATATAAAAAGTGTTAAATAAAATATTAAAAAAATTTGCAATGATTCGGTTTAAATAACTGTAGTAACTAAAATTTTATATGCTCATAACTTTCAGAGAATAAAAGATTATCCCATGAAAGTTAAAACCTGTCAATGAATATAAATTTAGTATAAGATAACAGCAAAAATCTTTTTTTAAACTCATTGCACTTTTTTTGGGGAGAGGGGGCTAACTTTGTGGGGTATTTTTGATCCCGGGCTTCAATCATGCAATTTTTTTGCAAAACATAGTATTTTGACTTAAGCATGAACATAACAAGTTGGGAGCATTTGAAAATTGTTCATTATTTAAACAATACTATCACGTATAAAAAATCCAAATGGCAGCGCTCATGTGGATTTCCACCCCACTCTTCCCTTAAGGTGGTACACCCCCATTCTAAAAAATTTCCTTAAAATAATCAATACAAAATTAAAACTACAATACACAAGTTAAAACAATTATGCTGATTTTTTTTTAAAATAAGAAATCTCGATTGCCCAACTTTTGCCTCACTTGTTCCATACAAATTGCCAAAATATGGGTGTAATTTAAAACAAGATATCTCTAGTTCTATATATCTTTTAACTCTGAAATTTTCACACTATGTTTCTAAAAAGTACGAAGAGGTTATGAACCAAAATCATGCATTAAAGATGCATAGAACATTTTAAAAATAATTTTCTATATATTTAAGAAAATTTTTAACAAAAAAAGCAAGAAAAAAAGATTTTAAACATACTTATACATCATATTTATTTGTAGTTTTGGTTCATTACCTAAGTCAATTTATAACAAAAACACCCTGAAAATTTCAAGTCAGCATATGGTCCCAAACTGAAAATATTGCGTTTTAAAATTTAGGTATTTGGTAAAAATGACATTTTGAGAAAAACACAAAAAACAAAATAAAAGTTCGTTATATTAGGAAAAGAAGCAGGAGCCCAATTAAAAACCTCCACAATTATATTGTGGGTCCTTTTCCAGTTCTTTTTCAATATCTATGTAACCTTTTTTGATGGCTCTAAGCTGCTTTCTCCTTATTTTACCTTTAGCACTTGATTTGTGATTCATTTTTTTAATTCGGTTGCAGTCCAATTTACGAAGTCCTTCCTGCATAAATATACTTGGTTCGATACCTCCAGCACTAATTACTTTTTCAACTGCTGTGCTTCCATCATTAAATGCTATAATAGCTGAGTTCATACTAATCTCAAGAACTTTTTTCTCAATAAAAAAATCTTTAGGACATCTCTTCCATATTAAGGCATTCAGACTTTCATTGTTATTTTGAGTTTGTCCTTGCAAACATTTTGATAATAATGTTTCATTTGTCAAATCTGTAAATATAGGCATAAGTACTGCTTTAATTGCTAATGGTAGGCTTAATTTAGTTTTTTATGTTGTTTCACCTGTTACTTTACTATTCTGCCACAAACACCAACTAGTTCTAGTTCATGGGCAAAATTTGTGTCTCTCTGACTCTTCACTTATGTCACTGTTGTGAAATAAAACAGCCCAAGTACCTTTTTTCATTGCATATAGGTTATTCACATTTTGACGGCTAGCCATACCAAAATAATTTTGAAGTGTATTTATGGCTTTATCTGTCAGTCGACCTTTTCCATCTATTTTTTTTCCATCTGAAAGAAACTGACCTTTAAGTGTCACTCTAAGGTTACGCGCACGATATCTAAGTCTCTTTTGGTAATGTCCAACACAATGAAGTCTGTTTTATTTCAAAACCTGGATATGGATTACTTGCAACAACATCATTATATGCTGAGCTGTCACCGTCTCCAATATATCCTTCATATCTCAAACCATGCTTTTCAATTGACCGTTGAAAAATTGAAACAGCACCAGAAGCTTCCATGGATCCTGATGATTTATTGTGGTTAGCTTCACAAACATGATTTATTTTCTAATTTTGATAACCTGGTGTTGACTTTTTTTTGTTCCAATAACTACAAGCTTTGCAGAACTTAGTTAACAAAATTGAATCAAGACATTTTCCATTCTCTCTTGATATTGCAGTGACAATACCATTCAAAGACTGATGGCCTCTCTTTTGCCAGGTACCATCAACAGAAACATCATTAACATTGCTTGATTTAGAAATAATATCTTTGGTTTTATTGGCTGCGCTTGACATACTTGCAGAAGCAACTTCATTATAAATAATGAAGTTGCTTCTGCATAACAAATTGTTATTCATTGCACTAGATTTTTTAGTAGAAAACTGAGACATGTGCCATCCTTTGCTAAATTGGTAACAAAGGCACTGAAAAGTTAAATAAAAACAAAAACCATTCTTGCTTTTTAAATCATTTTCTAAACAAACTTCATTTCCACATTCGGGGCATTTAAATTCACTAACCATTAGTTTTAAAATAATAAAGTTTATAATGATGTTGTAATTTTTTTGACTTCCAGATATTTCAGTGTTTACTATTTTTCTGGAGCTTGCTGATAAACTTGGATCAGAAATTAATGTATCAAGCTGAATAAACTTTGAAGATTTTAGGTGCTGATTACAAGAAAACTTTCTTTTTTTAGTTCGAGCAATAGAACGTCCCATATTTTATTTAGCTATTTATTTATAAGAACATTAACAAGTTAAAACAGCATGCAAGCACGATACATTTGATACATGTTTGCATTAGTAGTTCAAGTTATAGCTTTTAAAATAAACATGAAGCACAAAATAAACAAGCTGCAGTAGAAAAGAGTTATTGATGTTTAAAAGCTTGAGCAAGTTTACATTTTTTGTTTTAAAATGCGTTGCTGTGGCGTTGCTATGGACTTCTTAATTTACTATGGCCACAAAACACATAATTGTACACACTTCCTTATTTATTTATTAAAAAAAAAAATTAATAATATTGTTCTATGAAAAATTTTGAATTTAAAAAACCAGTTTTCAAAAAATTGATTTTTTCTAAAAAATTTCAAAATTAATGGGGATGTACCACCTTAATGAAGGCTTCCCTTAATGAATCCACATAAATACAACGATTAGATTTTTGGCCACAAAAATATAACCGCTGTATTTATGTCAAAAAAAATAATCA
Organism: Hydra vulgaris; assembly: GCF_038396675.1. Taxonomy (NCBI): domain Eukaryota; kingdom Metazoa; phylum Cnidaria; class Hydrozoa; order Anthoathecata; family Hydridae; genus Hydra; species Hydra vulgaris. The sequence continues at coordinate 53,595,104 of NC_088925.1, forward strand.
TTACTTTGCAAAATTCTGGGGTGAGAGGTTTAAACCCTCCTTCTTTTCCGGATCACCGTGGCCCATATAAGTACTCCCAGTGAAAAGTAAAACCTCGTCCCACATGGGTTCCGCGTGGGTTCCGTGTGGGATTGATGGGATTTACGTTGGACGGATTTTCCCATGTGGTATCCGTATGGAAATTTGTCACCTTAAACCCATGTGGGTTATCCCACATGGGTTACATGTGGGAACCATATGGTATTTACACACATGGGAAATCCCACGTGGGTTTCATGTGGGATTTGCATGGGAATTAAATTGAAAGCTGGAAACTAAAAAAAAAACTTTTAAAAAAAAACTAAATAATAATTTTTAAATCGACATTGCATTGCGTTACGTTTATACTGTGTTAAAATATTTTATATTAATATAGAGAATGGCAAGCAAGTATGTAAGTATCACGAATAATGTTTATCTTTCTTTATAGAAATAAGATTAAGATTTGTGCAAATAGACGTATTATTAGGATAATATAATAGTTATTTGAATATAGATCTTGAGTATATTATCTGCAAACAATTAACTGATGAAAGTTCAAATGTTGTCAAAAACCAAGCATGCATGCATGGGACACTACAGTGTCCCACAAAAAAATGCAGGTTTGAAAGTCAAGAAATTCCCAATTTTCTTTGTTAAAAAAGAAAAAAATAGGGTGGTGGTGGTGGTGGGGGAGATAAGTTTCTGTAACTTTTTTATGCTCCAAAACTTTTAACTTTAGATATAATAAGGTCCTTATGACTTAAGGGACTTACAAACTACATTGAGGAACAAAAACAGGATATTAACAGAAACTTTTCAATTTTTAATCTGGAGTACCACAGTGTTATTGGGAATAAAGCCTCTGGGTCCAGTTTTCAAAGTAATATAATTTAAAGTAATGTTTAAATAAAATAGTATACTTTAAAATGCATATAGTTATACATATAACTCCTGATATAGTTATACATATAATTCCTGATATAGTTATACATATAACTCCTGATAGTTAACTATATGTATAACTAGTTATACATATAATTTGTTATAGAAACTTATTTTTTAAGGTTATACTTGAACAAATTAGTACCAATTAATTCAAATTTAAGATTTAGTTAAAGTTCAAGTTAAAGTTCTTATTTATTCATTGTTTTTGTTAATTTTATGTTAATTTGTTCAAATTTGTTAATTAGTACTATTTCTTACTACAATAAGAATGTTTATCATTGTTGAATGTGATTTTATTTGTTAATTTTATTTTCAACATATTTTGACAACACCCTTTACATTTTAAATAATGACAGCTTTACTTTTCTATTGATGTTAAATTTATTACGTTTCAATAACTCAGATTGTATCATAACTGAATTATTGTAAGCTTTGTAGGGGTTTGTTGTATATCAAATGGTGTTTTAAATAAAGTAAAAATAATATATATATATATATATATATATATATATATATATATATATATATATATATATATACACACAACATTAAAACAATAAAATTGATACAAAATTACACTTTAAAACGAATACCATTAACATTGTGATGATAATAGCATTAGGAAACTAGTATTTATGTATTAATATTATACTATAAATAAATAGTTTTTTAATTCATTTTATAAAATAGAGACTGACAACTGATAATTAATGGAAATAAATACAATTTATAAAAATCATGTAAACTTCATTTATTATTACTAAATACTATATTAATGTTGGTCTACAAAGTTAAAATCAATTTAGAGCATTGTTATTAGTTCTTTTGCGATTCGCACTTCCACTTCTGTCTCTCAAATTTATAAAATAGGTGGTCAAAGCTTGCTCAATAGGTAGGTTCTCAGCATAACAATGCTTTTTTCTTACACTTTCTAAAGAGAAATATGGCAAATTGATTACTTATTTTACCTAAATCATAGGATCATCTATGCATAATGATGTCAGATGATGACTGGGTTTATTGAACATCTTTACCCTTTATCAAACTCAGTCAATTTTTTGCCATCTCCCATTAATAATGATGTCAGTTTTTGTTATCATATTATGATGGTATATCTGAATTGTTAATATAATATAAAAAATGCATATACCACCAATTTTTTTCTGGTTCAATTATACATTTATTCTCAACAGTACTAAAAGTAAAAAAAAAAAACACAAATTGTTCTTTCAGATAAGCAAGCTAATTTCTGAATTTAAATTGTTTTTCCTATGATCCTCTACAGTTTTAAGCAACAAAAGCAAAAAGTTTTTAAACCACATTGTTGGTGTAAATACCTCTAAAACCTGCTCATAGCTAGCATAAATTGTTTTATTTTTTTTTAAGTAAAATAATTTACTTTTTTTTTTAATTCAATTTTTTAATTGACATTATTTTGGTCTCAACATTCCCTTTGTTAATTCCCATTGTTAATTATTGTTAAACTCACACTGCCCCTCTATCTACTGGCATCATTTATGGATGATCCCATAGCCTAAATACTATATATATATATATATATATATATATATATATATATATATATATATATATATATATATATATATATATATGTATATATATATATATATATATATATATATATATATATATATATATATATATATATATGTGTGTATATATATATATATATATATATATATATATATATATATATATATATATATATATATATATATATATATATATATATATATGTGTATATATATATATATATATGTATATATATATATATATATGTATATGTATGTATATGTATATATATATATATATGTATATATATATATATATATGTATATATATATATATATGTATATATATATATATATATATATATATACATATATATATGTATATGTATATATATGTATATATATGTATATATATATATATATATATATATATATATATATATATATATATATATATATATATATATATATATATAATTTTTACTTTATTTACAACACCATTTGATATACAACAAATTCTTACAAAGCTTACAATAATTCAGTAAAATTCAATCTGAGTTATTGAAACGTAATAAATTTAACATCAATAGAAAAGCTGTCATCATTTAAAATGTAAAGGGTGTTGTCAAAATATGTTGAAAGTAAAATTAAGTTACTAATAAAATAACGTTTAACAATGATAAATATTCTTACTGTAGTAAGAATTAGTACTAGTTAACAAATTTGAACAAATAAATATAAAATAGTGAAAAAACGATGAACAAATAAGAACTTGAACTAAATTTTGAATTTGAATTAATTGGTACTAATTTGTTCAAGCATAACCTTAAAAAATAAGTTTATATAATAAATTTTATGTATAACTAGTTATACATATAGTTAACTATCAGGAGTTATATGTATAACTGCATGCATTTTAAAGCATTTTATTTAATTAATATTTTACTTTAGATCATATTACTTTGAATACTGGACCCAGCGACTTTATTCCCAATTACACTGTACTCCAGATTAAAAATTGAAAAGTTTCTGTAAATATCCTGTTGTTCCTCAATTTACTTCGTAAGTCCCTTAATTTTTATGAATTTTATTATATATAAAGTTAAAAGTTTTGGAGCCTAAAAAAAATTACGGAAACCTCCCTATCTCCCCCTATTTTAATTTTTTTTTTTTAATAAAGAAAATTTGACTTTCAAACCAGCATTTCTTTGTGGGACACTGCAGTGTCCCATGCATGCATGCTTGGTTTTTGACAACATTTGAACTTGCATCAGTCAATTGCTTGCAGATAATATACTCAAGAACTATATTCAAATATCATATGAACATGTTAGAGAATGTTCATATGATATTTGAACATCACAAATTTAATAATATTGTTGTGATATGTTATATAAATAATACCATAATAGATTATGATATGAAAATAAGATAGGATATAAAGGCAATGATAAAAGAATAAATTTATTTATAGAAATTTAGATGTTTGTTTATTAGTTTCAGAATATTATGTTATGTGTGACCGCGGCCTTCTATAATAACAGGCCTTGACATCGCGCAACAAATTTGTTAAACTGAAGGCCAATTCCTAATACTGTGTTTACATTTTCATCTTTTAACATTAGACGAAAGTTTGTGTTCGCGCTTTTTTAATAAATCTTTAAAATTTGATTGGTTTATAAATTAGATAGCGCAACTTCAAGACGATAATGTTGTAAGTTTCAAGGCGTTAACATTGTAAGGTAATAATATTGTCAAACTAACGATTAGTTTTTTTAAATGCCTTAAAAATGCCTTTGAAATGCTGTGTATCTCTTTGCAAGTCGAACTATCTCAACTACAACAAAAATATCAATTTATACAACTACAACTACAATATCAATTACAACTACAACGAAGTTTATATGATTGTTTGTGTATTGACTACAAGTTGCCAAGTATAAAGACTTTAACACCATTGACTTCAAAAATAAGCTCAATGGAGGATCCAAGTTTTTTAAATAGTATTTTTATGAATTTAAATCCATTAAAAAGAATTTCCATACTACTAATTGATGAGGTCTATGTCAAAGCTTCATTACTTTACCAAAGAGGTGCTTTGTTTGGTCAAGCAGTAAACTACCCTGAAAAGTTAGCTAAAACAATTTTATCATTTATGATTAAATGTCTTTTTGGAGGTCCAGAATTTATATGTAGAGCTCAACCTGTTGCAAATCTTTCCTCTGAATTTCAGTTTGCTCAATGTCAACAAATTGTCTATACAATAAATAATATTGAAAATAGTAAGACACTGGTAATAATTACTGATGGTAACCGTGTAAATCAAAGATTTTTTGGAATGTTTAAAACAGTTGATAGTAAACCATGGTTAACAACATCAGGTATATATTTATTGTATGATTATGTGCATCTACTAAAATCTATACGAAACAATTGGTTGACAAAAAAGACTGGGGAACTTCAATTTTTGAACAATAAAGAACTGGCTTTGGCTAAGTGGAGTGATTTAGAAACTATATATAAAACTGAGTGCAATAGTCTTTTTAAACTCTCTAAACTTACAGCTAAATCAGTTTATCCAAAACCAATAGAGAGACAATCTGTAAAGTTTTGTTTGTCTGTTTTTTGCAAAGAAACAGTAGCTGCATTAAGAACGCATCCAGAGATTGAAAATAAAGCATTTGAAGGTACTGCTGTATTTATTGAAAAAATAATTTTTTTTCGAATGTTGTTAATGTCAAAGCACCTGGTGCTGGCATTCGGTTTAGAAATGAATTATGCGAAGAAATCCACTCAGTTGGTGATCAACAGTTACAACTGCTACGAGATATTGCTGAACTGTCAAATTTTATGAAACCTACAGGTAAGCATGTAAAACAGCTTACGCTAGATACTAGCAATGCAATAGCGCATTCATGTTATGGCTTTATTGATCTTGTAGAAACTTTGTTGAGTAATGGAGCAAAGTATGTCTTATTAGGTTGGTTTTCAACAGATCCACTTGAAAAAGCTTTTTCTAAGCTTTGACAGGGATTTGGAGGTACTTACTTTATAAACGCTAAATCTGTAATTGAAAAAATTAATATTCAACTTACTAAATTGATATTACAACTTGACATTCCTGTTGATGGTATCGATGGTCATACTTGTGACATATGTTTTAGAGATATTTCTACTGATGAAAAAGAACTTCTGGATAATATACATGATCTTGAAAGCTCAGTTAATAAATCTGTATTAGTGGCTTTAGTTTACATAGCTGGCTATGTGCAAAAAAGGGAAATAAAAATTTATGATGATTCTATCAATTATTATTATAATTATGGAAGTTATCTGTATAGCCTAAACAGAGGCGGACTTGAAATTCCTTCTGATGCTCTTTTCTAATGGTCAATATTTTGCTTTTTTTTTTCAAGGTGCTACTGACCCTTTATACAGAACATTTTGTGTTACTCAGTTTTAGTTCATTGCTGCTAAATATTAATTTAAAATCACAAAAAAACAATGCAGAGTATATTCTAATATTCTGCTAAAGAATTACTCACTAATTACCACTCCCAAAATACTAAAGCTATCATAATTATGTGAAAATTAGTTTTGTAATTAATTATGCTATATACTTGTTATGTTTTTTTTTTTGTTGGTTTTACTTTTGTTGGTGTTTTTTATTGTTGGTGATTTTTATTGTTACCATTTTTAGCAACAAAAATTAAAAATACAGTTATCTTTCTAATATATAGATATATACTTTGTTATGGTTTTGCTTGTTATTGATACTATTTAATATTACATAAATATTCTTAATGAAGTTTGAAATACGAAAAAAAATAATTATCTTTTAACAATTTTTTGGTTTTCTTTTTATGTTTCCGTCTTTACTAGAGATTATTATTAGAAAACATAGACTGCCATTACACCCTACCTAATATAAAAATATATCAATATAAGTAAAAGTGAAAGTTTAATCGGCCTTCAGTTTTTACGGCATTTTTGTTTTTGTTTTTTTGTTTAACTACTTATCCCAATTTACCACTTTTTTTCAGGAATCTCCTCATGGGTTCATACTCATTACGCATAATATGTGTTCAATTACCCATGATACGTTAGTCATTGTAAGTAATAAATTGTGAAATATTGTAGTCATTAATGACTTCAACCTGGCTAATAATTAAAATTGGTCGACTAATAAGGTTCCTTATTAAAATTGCTCTCTCTCTCTCTCTCTCTCTCTCTCTCTCTCTCTCTCTCTCTCTCTCTCTCTCTCTCTCTCTCTCAATCTCTCTCTCTCTCTATCTCTATCTATATCTCTCTATATCTCTATATATATATATATATATATATATATATATATATATATATATATATATATATATATATATGTATTTATATTTATTTGTATTTATATTTTTTTTTAGAAAATGTTTGAAGAAAGTTAGAAGATACTAAAAACCTTGGTATTATGCAAGCGGTTTAATTAATTCCATCGACAAAAAACGGTGTGTAAATCGCAAAAGAAAAAATAATATTTTTAATATTCATTTTGGATGTATTGATTAACAGCATTTATTTTAAAATAAATTCATTTTGCAACACGTTTTTTAATTTTCAAAAATTTCGTCATAATAGTTTAAGGTAAATCCAACATAGGTTATAGGTGGAAAACATCACTTGTAAAAGATCAAAAATGCTACACATTTTGAATACCAAATGGGATAAAGTAGCAAATACCAGATTAAGTTAAGCCTCTCTGAAAGCTTCGATGATTAATTTTAAATTACTATTTAAGTAATTTTTAAATTAAAAGAATTTTAAAAATTATCATAGAAGTATTCGGACTTTCATTTGTCTAGTATTGACTACTTTTATACCATTTGGATTAAAATATGTGGCATTTAAGATCTATAACATGTAGTATTTTCCACCTATATCCCATGTAGGATTTACCACATAAAACCCATGTGGGATTTACCATATGAAACCCACATGGGACAAAATAATAATCCCCATATGGGTTACATATGGTAAAAACCCACGCGTATCCCATATGGGATTTACCATATGGAATCCATGTGGGATTTACCATATGAAACCCACATGGGACAAAATAATAATCCCCACATGGGTTACATGTGGAAAAAATCCACGCGTATCCCATGTGCGCTTTTTCACTGGGCTTGTCTATATTTTGCTACAGTAGCTGATGTAGCTGTGAATAAACGCAAAACAATTATTTTTTAAACAACTTGTGTTTGAAGGTGCTTTAATTTATACATATTGCCAATATTTTTAAGAACAAAATATGTTAAAAATATAATAAAAGTATATATTTGACTTAAAATATATTAAATAATAAATTAAAAAAAAGGTATTTTCTATAATTTTAGATGATTTATTTACTACCTTCCTCCTTTACTGATATAATTACTCTAATTTTTTTTAACATTATCATTAAGAACTACACCCAAATACTTTATTGAATATTCTCGTTTAAGCAGAGTTTTATCAATTTGTATATCAAGAAATTTTTAAGGGAGGGTGTCTAATTTGTATAGTTATGTTAAAAAAGTATCTATTACTTTTTTTGAAAGTTAGTTGCCCTTAAACCGTTCGTTTAGATTCTCAAGTTCTTTTTAAGCTAGCGATTTTGTGGCTTAAGAAAAATCATCAACAAAAAGAATAAAGTTAAGATGTTGTATAAGAAGATGAATATTGTCAATATAAACAAGAAATGACTAAGAACCAAGAATTGACCTTTTAAGAACCTCTAAAGTAGTACTTTCAAGTTGTGTAACAGTGTTGTGATAGCATAACAACACTGTTGCTATCAAATAATTTTTTGTTTCTGATTATTAATGTAACAACAAAACCGTTTAAACTGTTCTTTAAGTACGGTTATAAACAAGAAACTCATGATCAATTGTGTCAAACGCTTTCTAAAGATCAAGGAATACCTCTATTGTGTTTTTAAAATTTCGTTGTTACAACGTCTTCTGTTTAATAGTGCTTTTGAAAACCATATTGGTTATAGTTTACTAAAGAATTGTAAAGCCTTTAGTGCATTACACGTTCTAATATTTTTGAAATACCTGGTAAAATATAAATTGGTCTGTAGTTAGAAGCGATAGAATTATCTCTGCTTTTAAATATAGGAACAACTATTGCTAGCTTTAGCTGGCCAGGGAATAACCCATGTTTTAAAGACATATTACATATATGGAGAAGGATATTCATTAAAGTTGTAAATACCTTTTAATACGTTTGCGCTACCCGGTGGGCACAGGACGTAATAAAAGACGTCTTTTAAACGTCTATTGAACGTTTTGGACGTCTTTTGAACGTTTAAAAGACGTCTTATTTAGGTCCTGTGCCCACTGGGTAATGTCACCAAGTCCTGGACTTATGTTTGATGGTATGGTTTTAAGAGTATTTTAAAGCTCATCCAAAATTTATTCATTAAAATTTCTTTTTTTTCTAGATATTGTTTAAAATATTTTTTTAGGAGTTACTTTATCAACTAATTTTTTCCCAATTTTTATAAAATAGTTATTAAATTTCTTTGCAATACTTATTGCTTTGGAGACTATAGTAACATTTCTAAGTAATGCGGGAACGCTTTAGCTGCATCCTTTTTTCCTCCCTGATTCCTCTTTTATCATGCCCCGTGCTTTATTTGGTGTTATCGCAATTATTTTCTAATAAATTGCAATAATAGTTTTCTTTCGACTATTTTTTAAATTTTTCAAATAGATTTTTCTATTGTTTATTAATTTTTTTGTTCTTTTGTCATTTTTTTCTCAAAACGTGTCATAAAGTTTTTGTCTTTATTTAAAAAATTTTAAAAGCCCATTTGTTATCCAATGACTTCGTAAGTTTTTGAGCTTAGTTTTTCAGGTTTTGGAAACCTTTGACTCATATTCTGGTGCAATAACAGTTCAGCTCAATACTGATATTGTTAGTATTTGCGCTACAAATGTAGTCTCATCTGCTTTCTCATTATGAAGTGTCTTTCGTGAACTACAGCAGTGATTACGCTGATTGCTTATCTTAAAAATTAAAATATTTTTTATTGTCATTCACTTATCTTCAAAATTAAGAAATGATTGGCGTAACAACGTTCTAGTCAGGTGCTTAGTTTCTACTGATTCACCCTTAGATACTTCTGATCACGGTTTGATCTTTCTAAAACTATTATCTCATTCTTTTTCATCATCTGAATCCCTCTATCATTGTACTTCTTACAACTGCTTTAAAGCTGACTTGGACTTGTTCCGTGATTTTATTTGTAATAGCCCTTGCATAAAAATCTTTCGTCTTATTGTTGACAAATGGGCTTTATGTGTAACTTCTTGGATTCAGACTGGCATAAAAACTTTTATTCCCTCTTGACAATTCCAAGTCAAACCTCACTTTTCTCCGTGGTTTTCCTCTCATTGTGCAGCTGCAATTTCCAATCATAATAATTACTTTCATATATATCGCCAAAACTATTCTCCAGAAAAGGTCTGTTAACTATTGCTAGAACAATTGTTAAAAGGTTTAATCTTACGCCAAAGCCCGCTAATCTCAGGTCACAAAATCTCGTATTTCATTTCAAAAAACAGGCTCCAGAGACTTCAGAAGAATCTTTAACAGTGTTTATAATAAGGACAAATCTAATATTCTTCCTCTCTTGCATGGTTCCCCTTGAATGGTTCACTCTTGCATGGTTTTCTCACCTAAGATTTTTGTTCTCATCTCACCTTTTAAGGTAAGAATAAAAATTTTTTTTTTTATCAATCTCACCTCTTGATTTCACCAATTACATCCTACCTGATACAGTCAACAAACAAGTTGACATTTATTTGACATTTGTATCACTACAGCTTCTGTGTCTAAAGTGAGTTCCTGCTTTGACTCCTTTACAGCTTGTGGTCCGGATAACATACCTATTATAGTTTTGCAGAAATGTTCTCTTGACCTGTTGTCTATTCTTTCAAGACTATTTAATAAATGCTTATAAGAGCCTTGTTTTTCAGTCTGCTGGAAAGCGTCATCTGTTATCCCTATTTTCAAAAAAATTTGGAGAGCCATCTGACCTGTCTAACTACCATTCTATTATTGTTCTTCCTATCATATGTAGGATTTTTGAGTTTTTAATTAACAAACACATAATATCTCATCTAAAATTTAAGAAATTACTTTCTGATCATCAACATGGATTTTGATCTTCTCGTTCTATTTCTGATTTGTTAACGTTGTTAAAGATTTAATAACTGATAATTTTTATTGTGCATCATATAGATGTGGAGAGGTTAAGGAGGTTCTCTCTCAACATTTCTAAAGCCTTTGATAAGGTTTTGCATGCTGGTTTTTTCCATAAGCTCTTTTTTTACGGTGAATTAGGTAATATCTTTAAGATTTTTGAATCCTTCCTTACAAATTGCAGTATAAAAGTTGTTCTCGATGGGCAGCACTCTTCTTTATTTCCTGTAATTTCGAGGGTTCCTCAGTGGTTCGATCCTTGGCCGTATACTTTTTTTAAATTTCATAAACGATCTCCCAGAAATTCTCACATCTAAAGAGGCATTGTTTGCTGACGACACTAAAATTTATTCTTGTCTTGATAAGAAGCCAACACTCTCTGATTGCTTGGAGGGGGCATTTAATTTGAAAAGGATCCCACTTTTGCTACAACATGAGGCTCTCAGACTTTAGTTCAGATAAAGATCAATTTTTTTAGTTCAGATAAAGATCAATTTTTTCAGCTAATCGTTATCGCAATAATCTAGATCTTCTTATATCTATGAATGATAATGTACTCAATGAGTCATCTATCCTTCGTCTTCTAGGTATAACTCTTACTTATGATCTTTCTTGGAAATCATATATCAAATCCATTACAAAATTAGTATATGCTAAGGTTTCTAATGCTTATTACAAAATAGATGCTAAGTTTCTTCGGATTTCATTCTTTAATTCCACAAATCCCAAAACCTATCTTGTACGAAATACTGTTGCCATATCTGAACGGATCTTTCAATGATGCCTTTTCTTTTTTAGAAAAGATGCAAAATTTGTACTGTGACTGCTCCTAAATGCTCCAAAAATTCTTATTTTTTTCTTTTTTTTTCTCAAACATCAGTTCTTTGGAAATCGCTCCCTTCATCTTGTTTTTCTGATTCATATAATTTGCAATCTTTTAAGTCGTCTGTTAATCGTTATCTTGCTTTCCTTAGCTTTTCTCTTCCAGCAACTTCCAACTCTTGTAGTGGTTGCTTGCAGCTTTGTTGGAAGTAAAGATGTTAAAAAGTTTTAGTTTTATTAACGCATCAAATGAAATATATGACATATTTTGCCCGCCTCAGAAAATTTATAAGTTACAAGAATTCAAGTAACTTGAGTTACTGGGGTCAAGCGCTTTCTAATTTTAGCTGCAGAGGCTCCAGAATACTACAAAAATATTAAAGAATTAATATATTTAATGAACACATTCAATGTTAGGTTTAAAATTTCATGCAATTTAAAGTTTGCAAATTCTTGCGTGGATATTTAAGCAAATATCCCTGCAGTTTGTGTGACGTTGACTCAAAAATCTTACTTACAACGGTGTATTGATAGCATTTGGTCTAAAAACAAACCCAAAAAATTCAACGTGATAGAAGCTTCTCTGATTATAGCTGAAGCCTCTGAACTTGCTCTGGATTTGATTCCACTAATACAATTTTATCTTCTTTAAGTGGTTTTTAATCAACTTTTATGAAGCTTCCATGTTGTTTACCAAAAACAATAGACTGGCCTTCAAAATAAACGTTTAAATGCATCAACTTTACCATGGCCAACTTGCAATAAATGTTGTGTCCTATTAAAGAATGCTCGCTTGAAAGAATGGCGGAAAAACTGTAAACAAAATGTAAACACACAAATAACAAATTAATGATCATTTCAAATTATAAATAAGTTTATTGATATATTTGTTGTGCAACTTTATTTTGAAATTTGCATGATGTTTAATATTGCGCAATAACGCTAAATAAGATATTTTGATATTGCTTTTAATTGGATTGTATAAAATAATCAGAAAGATTTAGTGGTTTGTCAAATACTATTATATAACATATTAAAAAAAAACATAAATTTATTTTCTATGTTTGTTTACGAAATTAAGTAAATACTAATGCAATTAAGAAATCGAATTAACTTTTTTTTACGCTAAAACTACAGCCCTCTTTTTAGGCGGGTCAAAATTTCCATAATTTGTTGACATTAAAAAAATTAAACAACAAGACCAAAAAAAAAATTTTTCAAATAAAGAGCCAAAATCTGAGTCGATGTACCGGCCTTCTTGAACGTTCTACCTAATTAAGTTGATCAATGTAAGTACACTCCTGGCATGCTTTACCTATTTAAGTCACTCGATGTATTTTTAGTGTTCATACATGTACACTGTACCAAGATCGGTAAAACGTACACACGTCGGTAACTTAAATAGGTGAAACGTGCAAGTAGTGTACTTTATACACTCCTTGCATGTTTTACTTATTTAAGTTATGTCAGTCAATATATATATATATATATATATATATATATATATATATATATATATATATATATATATATATATATATATATATATATATATATATATATATATATATATATATATATATATATATATATATTACTATATGTATGTATTTTTATTATATTTTTTATTATGTATCAGTAATTATTTGAACGTGTTATAGCTAGCTATTTTTAAGATTTTTTTTCAGTGGTTCTCGGTGACAAGATCATCCGATCTTCTTCGAGTCCCCGCGTTCTTGATATTTTAAATATATTACTAGTTATCGTATTTTATTACGACATTATTACTTTTTCTTTGATAAATGTATTAATGCAGTGATATAATTGTAAACAAAAACAGAAAAAAAAAACAGAAAAAAAATTATATATTACTAAAATTATACAATAATAAATATTAACTATTTTAATGTATTAACATGTTAATCCAGCGCTGGACAAAACTGAGTATTTTTTGTTTATTGATTATAAGTAGTACACTTATTAAACTATAATATTTATTAAACCTCCTTGGACAAAAATTTATTAAACCCCCTTGGATAAAAGTTTTATTCAAGGGAGTTAAATAAATATTATAGTTTAATAAATGTATTACTTATAATCAGTGCCGGTTTTAGCACTACCAGCGCCCTGGGCGAGATTTCTACGGCGCCCCTAGCTCAATTTAACCCCATTCAAAAAAAAGGCAAAGGGTAAAATAACTAATTAGTTTCGCCCCTTTATATTCGGCGCCCTTGGCCATCGCCCAACCAGGCCCTACCCTAACGCTGCCATTGCTTATAATCAATAAACAAAAAATCCTCAGTTTTGTCCAGCGCTGGATTATCATGTAAATACATTAAATTAGTTAATATTTATTATTGTATAACTTTAGTAATATATATTTTTTTCTGTTTTTTTTTTGTTGTTGTCTTTTTCGTTGTTGTTTACAATTATATCACTGCATAAATACATTTATCCAAGAAAAAGTAATATTTTATCATAAAACGATGTTGAATTACCCGCCAAACTTAACGATGGGTAGAATTGTTCAAAAAATCAGTTCGGTGGAATAATGACTTCTAATTGATTTCCATTCTGCCATTTTTATTTTGGCTTTGTTTCCTAATGGATGCCTAAAAAATGTGCTCAGCGTAAACGCATGTGTATTTTTTAGAACGATGAGTTGCATGTTTTGTGATAAAGGTCAGAATTAAAGATATTTTTTTTTATGGCTTAAGTATGGTGATTTAAAAAAATTGTTTTTTTTTTTTAAACTGCAGGACTTGATTTGGATACAGCAATACGTCTCTTGGAAAATATAGATTTTTACCCAATTATTAATCAGCCTCCTGTAAAACCTAAAGGTGGAGAAGTGTTTATTTATCTGCCAGATACTGTCGAGGAACAAGGTAGATAAGATCTTATTTGTATTATTAATGTTATTGTATCAATTTTAATATACAATTTGTTTACACAAATATATTTTAGTGTTTACGTATTTTTTTGACAGATTTTATTAGAGAATTTTCTGTTTATTAAGAATCACATAAAAGTATAGGTCTGGAAATCAAAGAATGCTAACGAAATATTAAATTATTATTTTCACTATTATTCACTGTAATAATTGCTAATACTAGTGTACTAATTATTTAGTTATATTTATTGCATATATTTATTTGTTTTTGTTGGTTTTGTGTTGTGAAAAAACAAAGGTGTTGATTATTTTGAAACTTTTTAACAATGTAGGTATTAATGTTATCCTATATCTTGAAGTGAGTTGCATAATTTCTTCTTGACATTGTAGTCTATTCATAATTTCTTTTATTAAGGTTATTCTTTTTGTAGATTTTAGTTTATTTAAGTTTACAAACAAGTAGGGTATCTAAAGCAGGGTGAAGATAGGGTTGTAATTGCCCTATTTTTTCTGTAGGAGAATACAATAAAATTTTAATTAGTTTAACACAGTGTCCTATATTTAAACTGGAACAATCACCTTAGATAAAGACAATAGTAGGGCATTTTTGAGTTTAAATATGATGGCTGGATTTTTACCAAAAACTTTGAAAAAAGTTATAATCTTATTTATTATTAAACATATCATAAACCATTCACACAACTGAAGAATTTGATAAAAATACATTATCTAATAATTTCATAGAAAATTTCACACTAGACTTGCTTTTGCATAAGCTACCGTAAAATGGGGTGACTTTCGCCCAACTTTTAAACCTGTAGGGCTTAAAAAATTTGTTTAACTCAAAGAAGTTAAGTTTAATAAATGAATCAAACCACATTTTGCATGGTACTAGTAAATTTTTATCTATTTAAGGTGTAGAGGTATAGTTGAAAGAACAGATGTACTCAAGTACATCAGTTTCAGGCAGAAAATTAAGTTTGAAATTGACTGGTCAAAAATCACAATTTAAGGTAAAACAAGAAATGGGTAAAATGGTATTTTATTTTTACATCTGTTGTAAAGAAATATAAAATTATAATAGTTCTCAGAAACTTAAAACTTGCAACTGTGAAATATGTGAAATCGCAAGAAAGCAGGGAAGGATAAACAAGATAAAATCTGGTATTAAGAGTTCTAAAACTGCAGTTATTAGTCTGCGTTATAGTTCTTGCCTGAGTAAAGTTAAAAGAGGATTGCATCATAAATGCAATCCAACTATGCTCAGGTAGAAAATGTATTTATAACTTTGAATATTTGGCTGTGAAAGGTTGTATAACATGTTCTTTAGAAAACACGTTTTATGTTAATTTATTTTTTTAGAAAAAACATATCAGCTTCATCAGGATATCAAAGTATTAGAAAAACCTTATTATTTTGCATCACTGATAGAAAAATGAGAGAAAGAAATGTAAAGAGTTTCCCCTTCCTAATAAATCTTAAAATGATGATTTTAATTTAAAAAAACCTGTAACCTTTTCAACAATGTAAAGTTGTCCTAAATGTTTTTCCATTGGTCTCCATAGTTTTGTAACTTATTTAGATGTCTTGAAATGGCTTCTCACATTAAAGAAAAGTTATGGTAATAAAAGTGATGACACCATTTCGTTGAAGACAGGAAGTAGTATACTAAAATTATCTATTGGATCTGGGAATACTACAAAAACAAACAATTTTACTCACAAAAATCTAAAAAATCTCTGTGTTCAGAATTCTCTTTCCTAAAGTAATCATCAAATGATAAAACTTGCTAATATGATAAGGTAAAATCACAATACTAATACAAATTTAATTCTGTACAATTAAATGATGCAATTTTTGTAGCAAAATTTATTATTTAAAAAAATTAATAATTACAGAGTTGTTGAAAAAAGACAAAACGCTGTAAAACCTGGACTGAATGACTGTCTCTGATTTGGATAGTTATCTTCTCCCACTATTTACCGAAGATAATATTTTATTTGAATTTCAAAGCAAAGATTAAACTTAGGGATATAAGTATATTACCTTTGCGTACTGTAATGATGTAACTCTTTTTGTTAAACTACTCCTGGATCATAAATGTGTAGATTCTAAAAATCAATTGTTTGAAATTAGTGTTGACAAAGGAAGTGGTTTTATTAAATTTTGCCTAAATATAGTTGATCTCAATGAAGTTTTTGGAAATTATGGAAAAGTTGATGTAGATTATCTTAAAACAAAACCTGCAACAGCTTGCAGATCTTTATATAAAAATGGCCTAAAAAAAATTTAAAATTTCGTCAGTAAATGCTTCATTTCTTCTTCTCGTAGCTCCGGAGATCCTAGAAAGATATTTCAACATTAAAACATTTAAAAAACTAAATCTTGAAAAAGTTGAGCAACTTTGGGGTATGCAACTTTAAACTTAATCAAATTCTGACAGGGATATCTCCGAGTAGCAGTTTAATTCATCCCAGTTATGTATGTAAGTGGGATAGAAGAGAAACCTGGACAAATGCTCCATACAGAACTGTCAAGAAAACTGCACAACATTTTAAGAATTGTATAAATCCTGTGTCTGTACATAGAAAACTCTCTGAACTTCTTGTATACAGATTTGTTTTACCAGAGCTTCATATTATGGTGGGAACAGTCAACCATGTAATTGATAACATGGAGCAGATTTGGTCAGAAATGAATATGAATGAGATTTATAAACAGTTGCAAATTATTAAGACAGGTCAGCATGGTGGAAAATTTAATGGAAATTCTTATCAAAAAATTCTAAAAAAGTGGGTAGTGTTAAATGATAAGCTGCAAATCAAACTAAAATCTTTTGGAGAATACTTAAGGTTGTTAAATTTAGTTGTTGAGTCTTGCTTTGGATCTGGACTTGGAATTGGAGCATGGTATTTTTTAACACCAAAATTTTATGTCCTGTTCAATTATGTATCTGAATTCTGTAATAGTTTTTAAGCTTCAATTAGGCCATGCATCTACACATTTTTCACATAGCCTTAATTGTTTCATATTACCTTTCTACTCCTGTACATTTTTTATCCCAATCTTTTAATGCTTTTTAATTTTGGATACCTGTTGCTTTTTATCATTCGACTAGGCATTTAGTTCTACCCGCCCCATCCCTTTTGGTGTTGTATGTTATTGGTGAACAATTATTAATAGTAGTTGTTATCAATTGATAACAACTATTATTTTGTTAGTTTTGCTTTCTTTGTTTTTTAAAATTAGTTTTTTCTGCGACATTTAATATAAAAAAACATGCAAAATATTGTAATCAAGTTGCCTAAAACAAAATACTTATGCAAGCCTTCCTGGGAAGCGCATGTGGTCGCACACCTTGTTTGTCCACATTTAAAGTAATTTTTTAGACTAACTGACCACGGCAGTTCGCAACTTACAAAGCATTTCAATAATTCGCGGCAAAAAGTTTAACTTATTTACTAAGAAAAAAAAAAAACAATTCCTAAATAAGGAAACAAAATTGCAATGAAATATCAAGTTTAATTAAATAAACTAGAAAATTTATTAATTTATATATAAATTTTATATTGCCAAATTTCCAATGTTAATACAAGTTAATTAAATTAGAGATAATGAACATAACGATTTCTCTGTTTAAAAAAAATGTATTTAAAAGCTTAAACAAAAGTTTTAAATAGGCTCCTAAAAATTTTCTTAAAACACTTCAGTAAAGTAACAATGCACTAGCCCACAAAATTTTGCAGCATCGTTTCATTTTTTTATATGAAAAACTTGTTAAAAATAAATACAATTTTTAAAAAATAAATAGCAATTAGTTTTCTCGCTTTCCTGTCCATTGATAAAAACAGTAAAGTTTAGCAAAGACATTTGAAAAACAAATTTAAAAACTGTCCGTGTTTCTAGGGCAATTTACAAAGTATTTCCTTTATATACTGACTGAAAAATGTTGCGAAAAAATTGTAAATCAAAAAATATTTTTATTTTCGTTATATTTTTATGCGGTAGTGGTGTAGTGGTAGAGCGCTTGCTTCATAAGCGAGAGGTTCCGAGTTCGATTCCCACCACGTCCCTGGTAGTACCGCGCTCAACTTGTTTCTCCGTACAGCGGCCTGGTTCGTCAAGGTTCGTGTTTTGGAGTTATAAAGTTGAGAGAGGGTGATAACCACAAGTAGCCTCCTCATTTGTAGTGGCCTTCTCGGCTTTGGGGAGGTGAATTATGAAAAAAAAAAAAAATCTGCTTTTTTCCTCGACTTGTATCAATTTTGGTAGTGGAAAATAACAAACACTCTAAAAGTAAGGAAACAAAAACAGTAAATATTTAAGTGTATTATTTTTTTAACAACAATTTTCTTTTTTTTATTAATAATTTTTTTTTAGCTTTATATATATAGATTTTCTATTTCGTATAGTCTTTGTTTCCTTTCTTCGAGTATTGCTATTTTATTCTCTCTAGTTTCTTATAGCTTTATTTTGCCATGAATTCTTAAAATGCTTACTATATAAAAATGTGGCCAAGTTGTCTAAAAAAATTACTTTAAGCATGGATGTACAAGGCGTGCGACCGCACACGCTTCCTGGGAAGGCTTGCTTATAGGTGGACATACTAGACAAAAACTGCTTGCGTTTCCTGGGAAGGCTTAGAATACTGTTGTTATGTTTGGGCTGGTTCTTTTAATTATGCTCATTCTCTTTTAGACATAATCCAAAAACACATAGTTAATATAATTGGCCCTGCTCTAGCTTCCAAGCTTGTGCTAATGTACCAAATGTCATCTAACATTGCATCTAACATTGGTCAAGCGATGTACATCTCTAACACGTCTCTTGTTCAATTCCAAAAACACAATTTTTTCAACCCAAATCACTTGTTCTGCCTAAACTCAATCTAATCTGACTCATAATTGAGCAAAGTAGCATCCTTTTACTGTTACTGTTCCATCATGCTTGAAAAACTTTTATAAATCTAGTACTTAAACGCAATACTTTGAAGTCATGTCTCCATACTTTTCATACTCATGCAGTTCACAGATTTTGAAATCTTCTCTCAACCATTTTCTTGCTGTTTAACTTTCTTATTTGATTTTTGTTAACTACCAACTTACATAATATTGATTGCAGCCATTTTGGAAGTACATTTTTTATTGAAAATATATATTAATTTGTATAATTTTGTCTCAAAAATAAAAAGTATGCTTGAATTAAGTAGGCTCGAATTAAGTAAGGCTCGAATTAAATGACCATGAATTACAATATCCAGAAATATTTCTGGTCATTAAATTCTTAGTTTATTAAAAACTGTGAGCACTGTGTTAATCAAATGAACAATTTATTATATTGCAAAAATTAATGAAAAAGCAAAACAATAAATGCACTACTGCAAAATTAATCAGTTAAAAAACAGTCAAAACTATTTTTAATTATTATATTTTTTAACATCATTTAAGAATTATAAATAAATAAAGAAGTTATTTGATTTCCAAAACTGCCATGACAAAACCCTGATAGTCCGAATCTTCTTTCAAAATATTGGTGAAAATCTCATGGAAGGTACAAATCACACATTTTAATCACAGTTCTCGAAAAATAGGTGCATGAGAGTACAGTTGTACAGAAAATTATTCTATTTGTCATTTTTAATAAAAATACATTGAAGTTTCACATTTTGCTTTAACATCTTCTGTATTCCATTATAGTGAAAAAATTTCTAACTTGTTAGTGGTTTACAAGTGGCAATACAGTTACTGTAAATGCATGTTCTATTCTATTTTATTTTAATTTAAAAATGTTTACATGAAAATAATTTTTGTGGTTTCAGAAAATGAATAATGTTCCCATTAACTGTTCTAAAAACATTCATTCCATTAATTTTGCCTTTTTTTTAAGCCACCTTGAAATTCTTGTAGTTTAATGTTTTCTTTTATTTTGTAATTTAATTTAATTATATATGGCAATAACATTACACTTTTCCAAAAATACTAAGAGCTAAAAATTTTAATTTAAAAATAAAAATGTTAAAAATGTTTGTTAACTACTTTTTTTATATTTATGACATTACTCTATAAAGAAGACAAAACATTGGACATCTTTGTAAAATTAAAACCATATAAAAATAAATAAGTCGGCTTACATTTATTGTTTTTATTTTTGTGCATGTAATGCAGCAATAGTTTGTTCAACTATTTTGAAATTAGCTAATATAGATTCAAGCAGGTAAAGGGGGAGCTTTTTTACTTTTTTGCAATTTGTATAAGTTGTTTTGCTTTATTATTAATGCCATCTAAATTTGAGTTAATTAGTTTAATAAATTTATTTAAATTTTGCTTATTATTACAAAACAAAAACATCCATTTAAAGGCCAGATTTAAAGACAAAAAAGACTTTAAAAAAGCTAAGAACAAACATGAAAATTATAAGAGTAAAAAACAACTTTTTTTAGAAAACTAGCTTTACAACAATAATAAAGGAATAGTTTAAAGAGAAAAAAAAATTATTAGTCATTTAAAAAAATGGCAAAATTTAAATGACAAAAGTATTTTTAGTTTTTGCAAAAATAAAATTTGATACCAATTCACTTCCAATTTGTTCTAAAAGCATTGGAATAGACACTTTTGCATCATATTTGAAATATGAAAATGGAATGAAAATGAAATCATAAATGAAATATGAAAAATTTAAATTATGAAAATTTTGCATCATATTTGAAATATGAAAATTTGAAATATGAAATAAACCTCATAATTTCTACTATTCTTTTTACTTCTAAGCAATCTATTTTAGCACAAAAAAATTGAGTAAAAACTATGCGTTGTATTTAAGATAACTATATATTGGAAGTGGGTGTGGTTGTATGCCTTGTTCGTCCACATTTAAAGTAATTTTTTTTGACACACTGATCACGGTAGTTTGCATCTTTTAAAATAAAGCATTTCAATAATTTGCGGCAAAAAGCTAAAGTTATCAACTGAAAAAAAAAACATTTTTAAGAAATGGAAACTCTTCTTCTTCTTGCCATTAACTAAATTTAGCGCAATGTCCTTTATGGATGACCCCCAAGCTTTTGGAACATTGTCAATAATAGTTCATCAGGAAATAAACTATCAAGCTTAAATGCATAATTTGGATAATCCAACAAAAGTGCAGACTATTTTAATGGGAGTAGTGAAAACAACCAAATATTTTATATTTAAATATAAGTATTAATGACTTTTAATTTTTATACATGAAAAGCTTGTTTAAAAAATATTTTTTTTTTTACAAATAAATAGCAATTAGTTTTCTGTGCATTGATAAAAATAGTAAAGTTTTGGAAAAGCATTTGAAAAACAAATTTAAAAAATTGTTGATGTTTCTAGTGCAAAAAATAAAGTATTTCCTTAATATACTGTCTGAAAAAAGTCGTGAAAAAATTGTATATCAAAAAGTGCTTTTGTTTTTATTATATTCTCATCTGCTTTTTTCCTTGACTTGTATCAATTTTGGTAGTGGAAAATAACAAACGCCCTGAAAATAAGAAAACAAAAACAGTAAAAATTTAGGTATATTGTTTTTTTGGCAACATTTTTATAATATTCAATTTTTTTAAGCTTATTATATTTAGATTTTCTATTTCATAGCCTTCGAATGCCTGTATTGTCTAATATTCAAGTCTTATTGCACTCTTTGAGTTTATTATGTTAAAGTCTTATGTAATATTTAAGTCTTATTGCACACTTTCACGTCATTAGCGTATTTTAAAGTACTGCCTTGTAATTCAATTTAATTATAAACTGTGTTAAAAATCATTTTAACTAATATAACAAGCACTGATGGTATCAAAATTGGGTATTTGGAAAAGATAATATTTCTTTATAATTTATTTTTTAAAACAATCTTATACATAATACAATCTTTTGTTTATCACTATTTATTTTATTTTTTATGTATTTTAATGTAATATTTTTGATAAAGACTATAAACAATTTATAGATCAATTTTATCAATTAGATATTAAACAAAAATTATGTTTATGAATAATTTACATGAAAAAAACATTATATTTAATTAATAAGAAACAAAAATTTTAAATACATTTGTCAAAAGAATTTTTTTAAACAAAAACACTTCTCCCTTTTAAAAGTAAAAAATAAAGTTATTTATTTGCTTTTACATATTTTAATCTATGATAAAGTGATTTATGTTTTACATAAAGAATTAGTTATCAAGAAAAAAATTTGTTCTTTAATAAATATTGCAAAACTAATTTATATTCCTTTATAACTAAAATTTTAATTTTTAAAATCATATTTGCAGTTAATAGTTTTTTTTTTTTTTTTTAATGAACTTATTATAATTGGTATATTTCAAAAAAGACTTGCATTACAAATCTTATAGAAACAATTGACTTTTTGACTAATAGCAAATCAAAAAAAAACCAGTCGACCTAATTTTTCGTGACTTTGCTAAGACATTGGATAAAGTTCTTGTAAGACTGCTGCAAAAGCTTGAAATGTATGGTATAAATGAAAATCTTCTAACTTGGATAAAAACCTTCTTAACACACTGCAAGCAGTGTGTTATACTTAAAGATTCAATATTTGGCTGGATTGATGTAATTAGCAGGGTTCCCCAAGGTTCTGTTTTAAGACCAACACTCTTTGTTATATTTGTTAATGACCTGTCATATTATGTCAAATCAGCTATTTGCAAAAGGTACGCAGATGACACAAAGCTCATGAAAGTTAACGAAAATGATGAAAACCAAGCAAGTTTACAATCCGATCTAGACAGGATGTTTAATGAATGCAAATCTGGCTAATGGAGTTTAATGTAAAAAATTGTAAAGTCATGATTCAAATTCCAAAAAAGATCTCAGAATTCTAATCTCGGAGAATCTTAAATATGCTCAACAGTGCAATATAGCTGCAAACAAAACAAATAATATGCTCGGAACACACATTCGTATCAAGATACATTGACATTTAGACAAAAATTTTATATTGCATATATTAGACCGCATCTAGAGTTTGCCATACAAGCTTGGAACCCTTACCTTGATAGTGGCTTAAAAAAATTAAAAAGGTACAACACAATGCCACGAAAGTTCCTCAGGCTTTAAAAAATAAAGACTACAAAACTCGATGTAAAATCATAAAATTAACTACTCTTGAAGACAGACAGAAAAGAGGCAATCTTATTCAGCAATAATAGCTTATCAACAATTTAAACCTAATTGATTGGCATGTAAAGTCTTGCAGCACAGCACCCGGAGCTCAACATTGAATCAGATTTTTTTACAAGGTTGTCAGGAATGGTGAAGTCAGACAAGTTTTTTAACAACCCTGTAGTCAATGACTGGAATGCTTTGTCATCGAGGCAACATCAGTTGTTAAATTTAAACAACTATTAGACAATTTTCAGACATCGTAGTTACTACAGCTCATCATTTACCTTAAATGCCACACAAAAGTGGCTGACATACAAGTTAGGTATAGATGCGTATACTCAGCTGATAATAAGTTTAACAAGGCTGTGGCTTTATGCAACTTAATTAACTAACTAAAAAATATTTTCTAAATAAACATCACATAAAAAGATAACAATAAAAGATAATTTAAATAATCCAAAATAACTTTTTTTATTTAACAACAAACTGCTGAATGCGTACGCAAATCGCCATTGAGTATGTAAAATGCGAGCTACATAATGCTTCTTAACAAAGCCAGTTATATATATATATACACACAGGGCGCGACAAATCGTCAAACGTGCAAAAAAAAAGACAGAAAAAGGAACGTCATGTTTCCTTACTTTTACTTAAGTCATAACTTCAGCAATTTTTTTTCCACATAATTATGCGATTGATAGTTTTTTATTTATTATAAAAAAAACATAATTATTATAAAAAAACAACAAGTTACTAAAATTTAAAACACATTTTCAACAACTTTAGAAGAAACCATTTTAATACTTTCTTTTATAGCGTTACTTTTAATAATAAAGTACGCAGTTCAAAAAAATAATGTTTTAGCATGGTTTTTATATGCATTAATAAAAGCATGAGACATTTCAGTTAAAATGAAGGCATTTGCAATTATATTAAAAGCAACCATGCTAAACATAGCTTTCTTCAAAAGTGTGTTTTTTTTATTTTCTTATTATTGTTAAATTAAAGTAATGTTGGCTTGCCCCTTTTTAAGTTTTGAGAAAATTTTTAAGATTTGCAAAAATATATATAATTTAATAGAATATATTGAACTATTATGTTTTATTTATCTATCATTTTTTACTGTGCGTTTAACAACACCAATAATATGATATTTTATTAAATACTAAATATTATTATAAATGTAATAGTATATTTAATATTAACTTAATATAATAACTTAATAAATACTTAATATTATATTATTATTTTTAAATGTCTTAAAAAAGGAATGTCAAAACAACTTTTATTTTATTTTT
>NC_088925.1:53625000-53825000 GCF_038396675.1 Hydra vulgaris
TTCTAAGTGTAATAAGTATATTCTATCATTCATAAGAACATTAAATAAATTACTAAACTTAAATCAAAATATACTTATTTGTATAAGTTTTTTTTTGCTTTTAGAAAAATGTGTTTTGTCCAAAAATTATTAACTTGACTATTTAAAATATGTAAGTTTAAAATATGTACATCATTGTATGTCATTAAACAAAGAAGACAAGGCAACCTTATTGCAAATTAATAAATAAAGTAAATTAATAAATAAATTAAAGTTAAAATTACAACTTTTAAAAATTTCACAAAAAGTTTAATGGTTTTTTAATAGCATTTCTTAGTATGTTTTATATGAAATAAAACAAGTTAATTATTGCAGCATAATATTAAATATTTTACTTTATATATAATAATTATACTTATTATATTACTACCTCAAGATTATCTTTTTCTTTATTTACAGATGTAATTTAAATTATTTAAATATTGGAGCTTACATCTGAATATGATATGAAAAGTACAAAATAGTTTGTAAACTGATTTGATAGCAAAAATGCCCTAGACACATACTTGCAGCCATTGATTGAAAATACGGAAATACAGAGAAAACAGACTATATCTGAAGAACCTTAAAAAGATCTTATCCTTAGTTATCATATTAATATAAATTGTGTTAAAAAAAAATTGTGCAAGAATGCTTTTTGCAGTATGCATTGAATTTTTTTGAAGTAAGTTTGACGTTTATATATTTTCCTAAAAAAAAAGTAGCCCATAGATCACAGAGGTAATCTGAAGGACCACAATGCAACATATCTGGTGATACATTAGTATAGGTACATCAAAAACTCAATGTGAAAGTTATACACGCATATTAACTAATGTATTCAGATTACCCTGTTTAATAAAAGTTTTTCCTTGAGGTATTTCAAAGAAAATTTTAGCTTGTCATTTGATAGAAAAGCAAATTAATGTCTGTGGACTGTGTGAAGAGTTAAAGATTAAACTAAAAAATCCACATATAAATGATAATTAAACAAAAGCTTATCAAGCAAATATTGAGATCCGCAAAATTCAAGTGAATTAATTTTACAAAAAAATAAAATTTTGCAAAAAGTCAAAAAATGATTTAAATGTGTATGTGATTGCATTTGATTTTATGCAAAATTTGTTTCTTTCACATATTCCATATATCCACATTAGGGGTAGCGAGTTTGAGGAAATTTTCAAATCTAAAATACCATACACTCTACATTTGGGGCAAATGTTGAAAAAACAACTCCCAAAAAATTTGAGCTCAACAGGTCCACTCTATCCTAACCCTCTGAGCACTTTTTTAGAAAAAAAATTCTCAAAAACCATCAAAAACAGCTGATTTTGCAGGTCCAGAGGGAAAGTTAAATGAAAAAAATTTGAAATTTTTTTTTTTCTTGGATGTTTTTTTTTACCTATATATTTTAGCAAAAATACATGGTATTGTAGTTTTTTTCAAAAAAAAAATTTTTTTGTATTTAGATTTGAAAAAATTACAATGTTTGATAACGTACTTACCATATTTATGTTACTGACAAAGGATTATAATTAAATATCCAAAATATATACTTTTTACTTTTTTAGTAATTTCTATAAGGTGGAAATTTGGCGAGACCCAGCTTTAGTAGCTCAAAGAACAATTGAACCGTTCCATTTGTTGTAATAGTAAATTGTTTTACAATAATTATTTTAAGTTTGATTTTTTAGGTCAGTAAAAATTAAATAGATTACTCTTTATATGTATAAAGAAGAAGAGTGTGGTCAGAAAATAAATATGTATAAAGAAGAAGAGTGTGGTCAGAAAATAAATATGTATAAAGAAGAAGAGTGTGGTCAGAAAATAAATATGTATAAAGAAGAAGAGTGTGGTCAGAAAATAAATATGTATAAAGAAGAAGAGCATGGTCAGAAAATAAATATGTATAAAGAAGAAGAGTGTGGTCAGAAAATAAATATGTATAAAGAAGAAGAGTGTGGTCAGAAAATAAATATGTATAAAGAAGAAGAGTGTGGTCAGAAAATAAATATGTATAAAGAAGAAGAGTGTGGTCAGAAAATAAATATGTATAAAGAAGAAGAGTGTGGTCAGAAAATAAATATGTATAAAGAAGAAGAGTGTGGTCAGAAAGTACATAAATATGTATGTAAATAGGAAGTAAAAGAACACTAAGGTCTAAAAAAAAACTATTCAATTGAAGAAGCAAAGCCAGCCATCAAAGGTAATAATTAGTTTTAGAATGAAACCCTTAAGCTAAAAAATTTAGCTAAACTTTTTATTTCTTATTTTTTGTAAACAAGGCTGTCAGCTTCCAACAGGGATGGAAATACTGCAGCACTTAGCTTACAACCAATCATTTTTCCCAAGAACATCAAAAAAAGCCACTATTCTTGCTTGTCCTCCTCAGAAAAACTTTGAAAGATGTGCAATGAAAAGTAAACGTGATTGTATTTTGGCCAAGGTAAAAGAGCCATGGATTAAAGCTGGATTTTTTATACTAAACGATCAAAGTCTAGTAAAAAATCTTTCAAATCTGGACAAAGAATATTCAAAACTTAAGAAGCATGAAAAAAGGGGATCCGCTGCAGATTTAGCAAAGCAACAAGATTTTAAAGTTTACCTGAATAAATTATTCTGGGCTGGCATTCCTGATCTTAGGAATACAATAAAAAATGACAAAAAAAGATCTGATTCAGACAATCTTGAGGATTTGGAGTTTCTAAAGGACCAAGAAGAGGAAAGAAGACTTATGCTTGGATGAGAAGATAAGAAGTACAGAAAAATAGTATGTATATCTTTTAAACCAAAAAAAAAAAAAATTGCTTGGCTTTCTAGCCAACTTACTTACAATTTACATGCCACTTAAGACGGTTTAAAATAAAAATAGCTAAACAAAAAAAAACAATGTTCACTCGCTATTTCAATCTCTTGTAAAATTAAATTAAAACTAATAAGTAGTAAATTTTTTGTTAGATTTTTAGGCAATGGAGAGTAGCAGAAAGAGAAAGCAGCAAGTGAAACAACAATATAAAGAATTAGAGGGTACAACTAATGTTGAAAATAATAAAGATACTAGTGAGGACTCCTTGATTGATACTGATTTTAAAACACTCTCCAGGATCACTCCTTGAGTGATCCTGGAGAGTGGTTTAAAAGAAAACCTTCACAGCAAAAAGTCACTGCTGAAATTCCCATAGATGTTTTTGCTGGTAATGTAGCTCTTATGGCTACAATCAGTGATATTTCTTCAAGTGTTTTACATAAAGTTACAGGTGCAATTCTAACTCAATCAGGAGCTGATCTGATAGATTTCAAATGTAGCCAGTCTACAGCAGCTAGAAAAATGAAACATGCAAATCATAATATATGCATGATATCAAAAGATGTTCAACAAGCAATAAATGAATCCCCATACCCATGCATAGTGCATTTTGATGGCAAAACATTAATTGAACTAAACAAAGGAAAAAGAATTAAAACTAATAGACTGGCTGTACTCGTAAATATTGAAGGTGAGACACACTTGCTTGGAGTACTTCCTTTTCCATCATCCTCTGGTGAAGTTCAATGCAATGGTGTAATGGACCTTCTTAAGGAGTACAACCTTGAATCCAAAGTAGGAGGAATATGTTTTGATATTACTGCAAGTAACACTGGGTTAAAGAAAGGTTCTATAATTAGAATATCCAACAATTTAGGAAAATATCTTTTACTTATTGCATGCAGACATCATGTATGTGAATTAAGAATGGTTCATTTTTGTAATTCAGTTTCAGATGAACATTCCACAGGACCAGATAATCCCATTTTTTAAAAATTAATAACAAATTTTGAAAATCCTGATTTTAATTACAATCAAACAGAACTGATGAAGTTTGATTGGAAAGTAGTAAGGGGAACTATTCTTGAGAAAGTTGCGCAAGAGTCTTTGAACTTTTGCCAAGAATACATTACAAATGGAAAATAAAATAAAGATTTTATCAGAGATGATAGAAATGAGCTTGCAGAACTTGTCATAATTTACCTTTCTTTATCTTTAGTAACAAGAAAACCTGGAGCAGTTCATCATGCTAGGTTCTTATCCAAAGCACTATACTACCTAAAGCTACAGCTTCTTTCCAGCCATCTTGAGTTCGTAAACCAAAATAATAAACTCAAGACAGAAATCAGGCTAACAATTGAATTTATAGTTTGCTTTTATGCCAAATGGTATTTACAGGCGAATGACGCTATTAGAGCTCCCATTCTTGATATAAAAGCAATACACCAAATGCAACAGTACCAAAAACTTTGTGCCAAACCAGATGCTGTCGATGCAATTTTTAGCTCTCTTTACAAACATAGTTGGTATTTAGATTCAACAATGATTTCTCTTGCTCTGTTGGATGATAATATGTCATTTGAGGAGAAAGCAAATCTTGCTAAAGCAATTCTTACTTTTAAAATGACAATTACAGCATGGTACAATACTAAAAACAAATCAAAAATAGATATAAAAGATAAAACTGAAATGGGAAACGAAATTAGTGAACATCCTTCTTCACTTGCTTTGTTGGTTGATAAATTTTCATACCTTATGTTTGATAGAATCGGATTAGAGGAACAAAGGATAAAAGATTGACTTCCCCCTGAGTTTTGTTTTACTCAATCTGCTTTTAAAAGCTTTCAGAATTATGCCAAATCTTTAATTGTAGTAAATGACCATTCAGAAAGATCTGTTGGAATGATGCAGCAATTTATTCATTGATACAATAATGAGGAAGATAAACAGAACACATTGCTAACTGTTGAGAACAACTGTTCAGAACACCTGGAAGACGTTCAAACAAACTTTCTAAAAGTAAATTTGCAGAAAGCTTATCTTCACTTGACAAAAGGAAGAAAAGTGGTGAAAATGAACATAAACACAACTGAATTTCTTTGCTTTTGAAACCTAATCCATTAACATGAAACTATTATCAAATATTGTAATTTTTTCAATTCTAAATACAAAAATTTTTTTTTTTTTTGAAAAAAACTACAATACCATGTATTTTTGCTAAAATATATAGGTAAAAATAAACATCCCAGAAAAAAAGAATTTCAAATTTTTTTCATTTAACTTTCCCCTGGACCTGCAAAATTGGCTGTTTTTGATGGTTTTGGAGAATTTTTTTTCTAAGAAAGTGCTAGTGCTGGGGGTAAAGATAGAAAGGACCTGTTGAGCTCAAATTTTTTGGGAGTTGTTTTTTCAACATTTTCCCCAAATCTAGAGTGTATGGTATTTTAGATTTGAAAATTTCCTTAAACTGACTACCCCTAATCCACATATGTCATCTATGGCAATATTTGTTTTGCATATATGATCTTAAAACTAGCCAGTGTTTTAAAGAATTGCAGATATATTAGTAATGATGCCAAAGAATTGCACCTATTTGAGATGGTTGTGCCGGCCAGAATAAAAAATTATGCCATGGTCTGAATTGTTTCTGACCATGGCATGATTTTGTACTAGTAGCTGAACTAGGTATCAATATAAATGAGATACAATATTACATATCTAGAAGAGGTCCATTCCTGCCAAGTGATAGAACGTTTGGGACAGCAAAGAGACATATTCAAAAAAATGACAGGGTTTACACACTAACCAAGTATGAAAATCTTATAGTTAAGGCTACTGTTATTACTCTGATATTTTGCAGCTGTTGATGGAATCAGCCTCTCTGTGAGCTACCACAGAGTTCGAGACACCTTACTACCAGTCGGCCTCAGAACCATTAAACTGTTTTAAAGCTGTAACAATAACTTTGAAATAAATGCCTAAAACTGAAGATATTGACATATGGCAAAAGAATGCCCAAGGAAAAAAAGTTACAAAAAGTAATTTTTGGTATTTCCAAAGTGTAACATTTCACATTCTCTAAAATAACTGGTCTTGTGACAATGTGTAAATCTATAGATTGTTTAGTCATTCAATATTCCCAACTCTTACAAAGGATGGGTACCATGCCACCCTTACTATCAAGTAATTGTATTGATTATAAAAACTTTTAAATAGAGGTTTTAGCATGGCCAACAACTTTGAGGTTTTAGCATGGCCAACAACTTTGAAAAACAAAAAATACCAGGAAATAAAGGACAATTAACTAACAATTTTCTGATAATTTTTGGATTTGTATGTACAAAAAAGAATTCATTTCAAAAAAATGAATTAGTCCAGAAATTTAAATTAAAAATAAATATATTAGTTTTTTTTTTTTTTTTAATGAAAAAAAAATTATGTTTTTTATTTATGTACTCCAATATTCAATTTCATAAACACTTTAGACTTTTTTTTGTAAAAGCATATTTTTGTTTATCCTGAAAAGTTTTAATCAATGGACTTGCGTCCTTTTTGAAATTACAGGTTTATTTGTATTTACTTTTAAATTTTTTACTTTAATGTTTTAAAGTTGTTTTTGTTTATTTTCAAAAAGGTGATGTTTCTTTAGAATTTTATCAAGGTTGATTTTTATTCAACAATTTTTGCTTGTCAAACTTTAGTTACTTTAACATAATTCTACTAAAAAATTATTCTATTATTATTATGTCAATTATTGTTTAATTAATGTTGATGTTATCTGTGTTTTAAATCATGTGATTTGTTATTAGTTAGTTAAAATATTTCTTAAATTGGTTTAAATAAAATTTCCTCTATATAGAATCTGAAGGAAAGAATTTGAATAATTTCTCTGAGTTAATGTAGTAAATATTTTTATCTTTTCCTGAATTTTGTTTTTTAATTAAGTTCATACAAAAAGTACTAGAGGAGAGTGGAGCACTATGAAACATTGTTATTATGGAGGCGTCTTATGAGTTGTGATAACCACTTTCATATGGTGAAACAGTTACTCTTAGAGCTATGTTTTGACAAAAAAATTATGTCAACCACTGTTAGAGTTGGAAGTTACTGGAAGAGAAAAGATGAAGTTTATAAAGCAAGATAAGAATTAACAGACAACTTAAAAAGATTGCAATTTATATGAATCAGGAAAACATGATAAAGGGAACGAATTCCAAGATACTGATGTTTAATGAAAAAAACTAGGCGAATAAGAATTTTTGGAGCACTAAGAAACAATCACAGTAAGAAGATGAGTCTTGGTTGAATGATGAGTAAAAAGAGAATTAATTTTATTAGATTGCACAAGAGATGCTAGCTTTAAAGCTGCGTCCATTATAGTATTTATAGAAAAGAGAAAGAAAGGTAACATTAAGACAATGTGACAATGGTTGAAGGTTGGCTGCAAGAGCAGTTCCAACTATGTTTAAGAGTAAGAGCATCATAATAAATATAAGTATCATTTGAAGATCTGCTCCAGATATGGCAATAGTATTCCATACAAGATAGGTTTTAAGATTTGTAGAGATCAAGAATAAAATCCGGAGTAAGAAAGTGGCAAGCACGATAAAGAGATGCAACCTTAGCAGATGCTAACTTTGTAATGGTTTGATATATGGTTTCCAAGAAAAATCGGAAATCAGAGTTATACCTTGAAGATGAAGGGTAGATGACTCATCGAGTACAATACCATTCACAAATGATTAAATATATAAATTATTACCATTTACAAAGGAAGATCTAGATTGTTGTGATAATGATTAGCTGAAAAAAAGTTTTATCTGAGTTAAAGTTCACCAGCCACTTAGTGCCCCATGCTGTAACAAAAGTGAGATCCTTTTCAAGCTCAAATGCCCCCTCCAAGCAATCAGAGAGTGTTGGCTTTTTATCAAGACAAGAATAAATAGTATTATTCTATGGTATCATCAGTGAACAATTCCACTTAGATAAAAGAATTTCTGTGAGGTCTTAAATGTAAATCAAAAAAAGTATAGCGCCATGGATTGAACCACTGAGAAACCCTTGAAGTTACAGGAAATGAAGAAGAGTGCTGTCTATTGAGAACAACTTTTATACAACGAGTAGTAAGGAAAGGTTTGATCACTTTTAAGATGTTACCTGATACACCATTAAAAAAGAGCTTTTGAAAAAGACCAGCATGCCAAACTTAATCAAAAGCTTTAGAAATGTTGAGAGTGATAGCCTTAACCTCTACTTTTCTATCTAATGCATTATAAAACCTATCAGTTATTACCGTTAACAAATCAGTAGTAAAACAAGAAGATCAAAATCCATATTGCGGATCAGGAAGTATGTTATTATATTCTAAATGAGAAATTAAGTGTTTATTAATTTAAGACTCAAAAACCTTGCTTATGATAGTAAGAAGACTAATAGGTATGTAGTTAGATGAGCCAGATAGCTCTTCAGAATTTTTGAAAATAAGGATAGCAGATGCCGCTTTCCAGCAGGCTGTTAAACAACACTTTCATGAGCAACTGTTAAATAATTTTGAAAGTATAGACAACAGCTCAGGAAAACACTTCTGCCAGATAATAACAGGTATGCTGTCCAGACCACATGCTGCAAAAAAGTTAAAGTAGGAAATCACTTTAGATACAGAAGGTGGAGTGAAATGAATGTCAAACAATGAATCAATTTGTTTGTTGGCTATTTCAGGTAAAATGTGATTAGTGGAATCAAGAGATGATATTGATGAAAAATTCTTAGCAAACAATTCAGCTATATCTTTAGGTGAGGTAAATTAATCTGAACCATGTAAGAGAGGTAACCATTAAAAGATTTGCCCTTTTTTTAAATATTGTTAAAGATTTTTCAGATGTCTCGGGAACCTAAATTTTTTAGATGAAATACGAGATTTCATGGCCTTAAAATAAGCGAGCATTAGAAAAACTTTTTACAATGGTTTTTGCAATAGTAAACAGACATCTTTTTTCTGGAGAATTGTTTAAGTGATAGATGTGGAAGTAATGCAGAATTTGCAGCAGCACAATGAGAGGTAAACCATGGTGTGTGGCTGGACTTGGAATTGTCAAGAGGGAGGAAAAGATTCCATGCCAGCCTGAATTCAAGAATTCACATAAGAGGCACATTTGTCAGAAATCATGGTAAGATTTTATATTTGGAGTGATACCTTTTAATCTACTTTTTTTAAAAAGAAGTATTTTAATGGTTTAACAATATATAAAACAATGATGTAATTTTGTATTTATGTTATTAAAACAAATTTGTTTTGGAAATAAGTTTTAAGTGCTTTGTTTCTAAAAAGATTTTTAATTTAAAAAAAGTGAAAATTTAAAGTTTTTATTAGAGTATTACTAGATTTTAATTAAATAATATATCAGTAATATGATAATAAACAGAAAAAAAAAGAAATATGCAACTAAGCTATTGACTAATGTAGATTTATTAGGATAGGGAAACAACTTTTACTTGCTCCCTAATAAAAGGGACAATTTTAGATATTGGATTTTTCTGAGAAAGGCAAGTGATGAAAATAAAAGGAACATACACTGATATCACACCGTATCTTCTCAGTGATATCACACCTTATCTTCTCAGTGGGGTAAATCACACCTTATCTTCTCAGTGGGGTAAATCATTAAAATTAAACAAAGTATCTTTGGTAAACTGAAATTAGAACTAGTCTTGCAAATGTTTAGAAAAAAAATCAATAAAAGACAGATTTATTTAAAAACTTGTCCAAATAGCAAAAATTTGTCTTTGAAATGGAAAATGCAAGATAATATTTTATTTAGAGTATGGAAACCATGACTGTTATTAACAGTTGCATGTTAAATCTATGTGTTTGAAAGAAAATAAAGCTCCTGTTCCACAGTATCAGGTTCTTTATCATCATGTATTATCTTCATGTATCATATCAACTTCATGTATTATATCACCTTCATGTATCATCTATTCTCTATTACCTTCATCAAGTAGTAGAGTAATTAAGTTGAATATTTTGCACTTTTGTATTAAAAGTAATCAAAAGTATTTTCAAGAGTTAAAGTAGAGAGCTAAAAAATTTAAAAATAAAAAATAAAGAAAATCAGTTGAAAAATTCTGGATGATTATCTTTGGTTAGTACAAATTACCCAAGTAATTATAAAATATGTTTATCAGATTATGAAGTAATTCAAGTAAATGCATACCTAAATGTTTGCTATATCTATGTTTATTAGATCATACTTTTTTTTTTTTGACGGCTAGGATAAAACAAAAATGAAGAACAGAAAGTTAACAGAACTTAATGGTATATATTTCTCTTGCCTAGTCAAGGAAGAACACTAAACTGCAGTTATTCAACCAGTTAAAAAATAGGTATTTAACATGAAATAGTTGCAAGCCATTTTTTTAGGTGGTTAATGGGGAGAAATTCAAGAAATCAGCTATAGTGATATTAGGGGGGGCTGGCACATATGGTAAATTTTGTGTACTTAGTTGTGTGATGCAATGAGTGGAGAATAAATTAAGAAAGATATTAGTATGGGTTTTGTGTGATTTTTAAATTAATGATTAAGGCGCTTTATTTTAAGCTTGGATAACCCAACAAAGCATGAAAATAAGTAGTCTGGACCACTTAAGAAAATTTCAATTATAACAACAGACCTTGAAATCAATTCTAGTTATACAAAGATTGATATGGACCAAATAACTAAAAAAAATATTGTCTGGTAATTTACCTTAGCCGCTAACAATTCTATAAATTGGATCTAGTTGCCATAGTAAATGTCTCACAGCAGCACTAAGATTTTGTACGACATTGGTTTTTTGCATCGGCTATCTGGTATTAACTTCAAATTCTTACATGGATTATTGATTTTATTGTAAGTGTTAATGTTCAAAACGAGTTTAACATAAAAGTTGAATTATGTTGGGTTGGGAGCTCAAAACTCACTTTATATTAGTTGGATTCTCCAGATTTTCAGATCCAGAAGAAACCAGTTCTTGATATTGTAATAAAACAATAAAATTCACAGTAAAAGGATCAGATCGGTATACGTATTCAGAATTTTTTTTACAAGCTATGATATGTAGTGAGATTAAAGAGCAGAAAAATTTTTCAATAAATTTTGAAAAATTACCACCTTGTAAATTTTGTAATTTTTTTTTAAAAAGAAAGACAGTGTTAAATTTTGAATAAAATATATAATAATCAAAATGTATTTGAAGTTTTGTTAAAAGTTTTTTTAATCTACTGACTTGAAATTAAATTTTATGTGCATGTAATCAGAAAAGTTTTTACTAAAGTAATTTGCTTATTTTAGTATTAAGGCCAGTAGCAAATTAAGACTTTTTGAGACCCGGGGCTATTTTAAGGCAGGAAGCCCCTTTCCATGTCATTAATCAAATATTCAATTTTCAGAGTTTCTTTTTCATTGGAATATTGAGAGTCCTTGAAATTATGTATTGAAGTGAAAGTAGATAAAAAATAGCTGATTGATTGAATGCTAGGTTTCATACCCCGTTTTCAACCCCCAATTTGACTTGGACAATGATGATTTTTTGACAATTTATTACAGATTAAAAGAGTACCTAGCCAAACATAAATAGCCACTTTTACAAACTGCATTTCTGTATTCATGATATTGATGTTCACCACACTACACTAACTTAATGATACTGAAGTTGTTAAAATTATATATTTATTAAAAATTAAGTGTCTTCAGATATTCTTTCTCCATTAAGTCACTGTTAATTTATACAATTATACAAATTGCAATTTTTTGTTTATGATGCAATTTAACTTGTTGCAATTTGCAGGTTTAATGTTATTATGATGTGAAAATATAGCAAAAAAAAAAAAAAATCAATATAACAAAAATATGTAGATCATTTCTGTTTAAATAGTTTCTAAAAACAGGTGGTTTTAAACTATAAAATTAATAATTTTTTTATGCTTTAGATGAGTCTGTTATGGTAGATTATCCACATGGAAATTCTAAAAAGTCAAACTTAGCTTATTTTGCTATTGCTCCATCTGTACGTAAAGATATTGCTTCTCGAAGCCAAACCTTACTTCCAACAGCTATAATTAATGCTTATAAATCAAGTCCTTCGTCATACATCTTGAATGAAAACGGTGAAAGTGATATTAACCCAGTACTAACTCCAAGGAATAAGTCTCAGGTTATTGTTAAACTGCTCTTATTGTTATCATTTTGTTATTATGTTTAAAATAATTATGTTTATAATAATTTCAAAAAAATATGGCATTTCTTTAATTTCCACACAATAAATCTTATTGAAAATATTTTCTATTACTAATAGAAAATATAACTATAGGTACAGATAGGTATTCATAAACAATATATCTTGTTTTAACTTTAACAGTTTATAAACTACATTTTTTAAAAATTCATTTAAATATTCTTTTATAAAATAGTTATGTTATTAATATAGCATTTGTCATATACATGTACCAACTATGTATTTCACGTAAATAATGTGTATAGCAAACTAGACCTATAGTTTTTAGTTTTTTTTTTCTTTAAGAAATTTAAATCATTTGATAGTTCTAATGTATACCTGGTACCATCAGGGTGGCAAACACCCTGTGATTTTTATATGTAAGATTTTTATAGTAAAATTATTTTTTCCAATAAATTGAAGTAAAGAAAAAGTACAACAAAAATACCTCATTCCAATTAATTAAATAGCTGATAACAAAACTACTGACAAATACTTAAACAACATTAAGAACACTTTTACTAGTATAATAGTTTGAATATATTCTTAAAAATAAAAGTTAGATTAATTGACTGATGTTGATGTTGATGGCATCTCTCTCTTGATGCTGAAATTCTTATCATAAAATTCAAAATTTTTATATAATCGAATAAAAGAAAAATACTTTTATTCTATTTTTAAAAATGTTTTTAATTTATATATATATATATATATATATATATATATATATATATATATATATATATATATGTATATATGTGTATATATATATATATATATATATATATATATATATATGTGTGTATATATATATATATATATATATATATATATATATATATATATATATATATATATATATATATATATATATATATGTATATATATGTATATATATGTATATACAGTTATGGCCATTGAAATCTGACCACTGCTGAATATAAAGAAAAACAGTCTATGCATGCGAATAATCAATTTATTTTCTTCCCTGACATCAATGATTAGTTAATTAGCTTTTAGCCAATCACATTAGCGTTTATTTTATTGCACTGTAAAATTTATTAAGCTATATATCTCATTGTAGGGTATGGATTATCATTTAACTGTCACAATTTAATTATGACTACGAAGGAAGGTCTTCGTGCTAATATTAAACTTTTATGGGAGGATGGTGCAAGTAAGCGTCAGATATCAGCAAAATTGCGAATGCCAAAATCTACTGTTCATGATATTATACAACTAATCAAAGACACGGGATCCACTGCGCCCAGAAAACGTTTTGGTAAAGCTAGAATTACTAGCAAACAAGCAGACAATATGATACGGAGGGCTGCTGTGAGAGATCCAACAATATCCAGCACACAAATCAGGGCAGATCTACCTAATGACGTTACAGTCAGCACTCGAACAATTAGAAGACGTTTATCGAAAGATGCAGGTCTACGTTCTTGTCGTCCAGCCCTCAAACCGCGACTGTCTTTAAAGAACATCCGTGATAGGATCGCATTTTGTAGAGCTCACATACACTGGTCAATAACCAAATGGCGCCAGGTAATGTTTAGCGACGAGACACAAATAAAGCAATTCGCTCCGCATAAATCATTAGTTCGTCGCCCACCTAATCAGCGTTTTAATGCAAGGTATACCGTACCAGCTGTCAAGCAATGTCCTTCAATTATGGTGTGGGGCGCAATAGCTTCATCTGGTCGATGTGGTATTTATTTAATGCAGAAGGGACAGACTGTTAACTCCCAACAATATCTAAAAATACTTCAAGAAAAGGTTCCAAATTTGATGGAAATTCGTCGTTGCAAAATATTCCAGCATGATGGTGCACCGTGTCACCAATCTCGTCTTGTAAAATCTTGGTTAGAGGATCACAACGTTCAGGTTCTGGGTCCTTGGCCGGGATCATCCCCAGACTTGAACCCAATCGAAAATTGCTGGGTCAAGTTAAAGTCAGCAGTATCCAGAACTAATCCTACATCACTGGACGATCTATCGCACAAAATTCGTCAAGCTTGGATTACTGAAATAACGCCAGAATATTGTCAGGCTCTCATGGATTCAATGCCTGATCGCATTAATGCAGTCTTAAAAGCACATGGTGGTGCCACTAAATATTAAAAACATTGAATATGTACGATATGTTACATTATAATCATTAATTGTTACTGTTATTCTTTTATTGCTATAATACAATTGTTTATTACTACATTAAACTAGTTTTAAGTAAAATGATACTGGTGGTCGGATTTCAATGGCCATAACTGTATATATATATATATATATATATATATGTGTATATATATATATATATATATATATATATTTAAATTATAAAAATAAAAAACTATGTATTAATAAAAATAATTATAATATCTAGTAAAATAATTAAATTTGAATTTTAAATGTAACTTACTTTCTAGCTCATCACCATCAGCAATAGCATTATTATCTTCATTGTTGTCATCAGCAGCATTATTATCTTCATTGTTGTCAATAGTTTCATCAACAAATGTATGATAATCACAATCTTTACTTATAATTTTCAACTCAAATTTATTAGGTTTAAAAAATTAAAATAGATTTGATTAAAATACAATACTTATTAAATTTAAGTGAACAATTTTTTTGTGTGTTTTTGTTATTCACCTCCTCAAGGCCGAGAAGGCCACTACAGATGAGGAAGCTACTTAATAGTGGTTATAACCCTCTCTCAACTCTATAACTCTAAAACACAAACCTTGACAAACAAGGCTGCTGCGCCGAGAAACAGATTGAGCGCGGTACTACCAGGGACGTTGTGGGGATTGAACTCGGAACCTCTTGCTTAAGAAGTAACTATATAACTGCATAACATAAAAAGTTAGAAACAATCCTCCATAAAAAAACACATACTTTTCATTTATCCTTTTAATCTAACAATAAAGAAAATAGAAAACAATAAAGAAAACAGAAAGGCTTATAAAGCAAAGTGAAAAGCAATCAACAGTTCATATCACAAATAAACTTTTGAAAATAAATTTTGAGTTTAAAAAACTTACCAAAACAAAACTATTTTGAGATATTGGCACATAATATCATCACGTTGTTCTGTTTCCTTGTGCAATGATTGCAAACCTTAACTAAGTTTTTAGTATCCTATGATCTCCTCTGATCTTTAGTATCGTTTAGTATTGTTGTTACTATATTTTATTTTAACTCTTTTTAGTTTTTCTTCTTAAGATTTAAAATGTTTATAATTTCTATTTAATTTCTAAGACTAATTTAAGTTTCAACGGTTGTTCATTATGTTATAATTTTGATTGGTTAGCAAAATTTGATCTATGTATCTATGACAGCGCAAGGTGTTAGTAAACTTTGTAATCGGTTTTGTTGTTTTTCCAACTTTACATAAGTTTCTCTTATCGGCTTGAGGGTGTTATTCCGGTACCAGTCCCTGGTATCGGAGAAACACCCTCAAGTGTGTTTCTCCGATACTAGGTATCTTTTTTACACCCTTTTTAATAACGTCTTTTACGTTTGCGGTGTTATGTAGTATTTTAGTTTTTTCTATTAGAACTCATCATTATAGTGTTTATTATTTTTTATTTATTTATTTCGGCAATTTTTTCGACCAGTGATATGTGTATGAGTGCTTATTTTATTTTTTATTTATGGGTAATAATTTTTTTATTATTTATTTTTGTGTTATAATATTTACTTTTGATTTATTTTTCATTTTGTTATGCGATTTGATATTGAATTCACATTTCTTACTTTCCATATTATTTCATTAAAAATATTAGTGCTTTCCAAATTTGGTTGTAGTAAGGGTTTTGGCTGTTAGTAGTGATGTCCTTTTTTACTGCAGATGATGTTTATCTGACGTGATAAACTAGGTATTGGTGCTGAGCCTCTACAAAATGCCAGTAATAATAAATGTGATTCTGAGGAGAAGTTAATTACCACCACTACATAAATTATGATTACACAAAAGCAACAATTTTTTCTTTATCTTATACCTCCTATCATTTTATATTTATTTATTTTAAATAGTGATATCTCTATGCATATGTATATTTGTGTTAAACATTTGTATTTAATGAAGATTTATGTTTACTTATGTAAACATTGTATTATTTTTTTTTTTTAATTTATTTATTTTAAATAGTGATATCTCTATGCATATGTATGTTTGTGTTAAAGTAAGTTAAACATTTGTATTTAATGAAGGTTTATGTTTACTTATGTGTCCTGTTTTGTTTTAGGTATACTTTAATGATAAAATTACTGTTGACTATGATTGTGTATGACCTTTTTCTTTAAAATAAAAATGTTTATTCTGAACATATGTTTGTTTTTCTTTGTTTTTAGTACTTATCCTCCTTTATATAAAAAGTTTTTTTAATAGAAATGTTTCATATATCTCTATGGGCTCAGTCTCGTTCAAGCACAGCAGATTATCTGCATCAAATATAACAACAACAACCACAACAACAGCAAAAAGGTTTTATTCGAGATCAGTAAAAATAAGATGTGTATTTTGTTTACTTGATCATGAGTTAAATTTTCAAACTAAATAAAGATGTAACTTAATAAAAGTTTAAATCTTATTTTATATTTTTGAACATTTGATAACCCAAGCCTTCCCAGGAAGGAATATGTTCACGTATGAGTATTTTATTTTAAACGACTTGGTTACAGCTGTTTGCAAATTTTATTATATTAGGCATTGCAGAAGAAAAAAACAAAAGAAAGCTAAACTAACGAAATATAAAATAAAATAAATTTAAATAAATTTAAATAAAAAATAAAAGACAAAAATAAAAAATAAATTATTAATTTAAATAATTTTTGTACTGTTTTTATTTTTGTTTCTTTAGAGTGGTTGCTATTTTCCTCAACAAAATTGGATAAGGCAAAGCAAAAATAAACAGTTTCAAGTCTACATTAAAAAGATTGATTTTCCTATATTTTATATTTTATTTTAAAGGAAAAAGTGAAATACATATATGGACAATATGTACTTGTTACATTAAATTTATACAAATAAATTTTACAACCAGATAGTAATTTATATTTTCACTTTTTACTTTTAAAAAAACAAATAAAATATAGGAAAATCATTCTTTTTAATGTAGACTTGAAACTGTTTATTTTGGTTTTGCCTTATCCAATTTCGTTGTTGAAAATAACAACCACTCTAGAGAAACAAAAATAAAAACAGTACACAGATTATTTAAATTTATTTTTTATTATTGTCTATTTAAATTTATTTTAAGTTTCTATTTTGTTAGTTTTACTTTTTTTGTTTTTGAAACTTTAGATTTTTTTCTGCAATGCCTAATATAATAATACTTGCAAGCAGCCATGACCAAGTTGTTTACGTGGACATACAAGACAAAAAACTGCATGCGTTTATTTGGAAGATTTTTTTTCATTGGTATCAACAACAGCCACTAATAATTAATTGTTCATTTCTTATAACAACCATCACCATCTATTATAATATAAGATATGTTAGTTATTAAAGATAAGTGAAAATTTGAGTGACAAAAAATGTTTCCAAAAAACAAGTAGATGTTGTTGGTCCAAAAGCATATAATAAAATAATTCTTTACAAACCTCTCTTAAGTATTTTCTTAAAGATATTAAATGTTATATTAAATATTCCAAAAGACATAATTTTATAAAGTTATTTTCATTTTCATAATATTGTTTTATTGTTACATTCCTAATCCTATAATATATGCAATACCTACATCATTTAATATATAATCCGTGCGGAAACAAAATAAAATCTTTAAACTGATAATGATGATCATGATGATTATGAGGATTATCTAAATTAAGACATATTGAGTATTGAAAAATATAAAAGTTTTTGAAATATTTATATTAATTTTATATAGAAAATGAAAATTTATTAATATAAACCAAAAAACCTTTCAATGATTTATAAAATAATAATGAAAGCTTTTATTTTGAAAATGATTGCAAAAAAGTAAAAACTTATTTTATTGCTTCTTTCTTTGAAAAAACCTAAAACAAAAAACCTAAATGCTTGTCAACTAGTTTCCAGGCCGATCAACTTTTAGTTGCTATATTTGCTTATTGAAAATGATAAGTTATCAATATGAATAAATGATTAGTTATCTATCACTTATTTTTGTTTATTATTGATATGACAATGATATCACTTATTTTTATTTTACTAGTTTTCACTAGTATTTTACTAGTATTTTTACTATAAATGATTGTATTTAATTAAAAATGTTTATTTAGCAAGAAACTTTTGTTTATTGCTCTTTCGTTTA
Source organism: Hydra vulgaris (assembly GCF_038396675.1). Classification (NCBI taxonomy): domain Eukaryota; kingdom Metazoa; phylum Cnidaria; class Hydrozoa; order Anthoathecata; family Hydridae; genus Hydra; species Hydra vulgaris. Next base: position 53,643,379 of record NC_088925.1, read on the forward strand.
TAAACATTTCCAGAGCCATCTTAATAGATGCTCCAACAGTAGTCTGCCATCATGTGTTTATCCTAATGTTCTTGGTAATCTTTGGTTGCTTTAATAAATTGTTTCATAAAACAAAGTTTAATGAGTGGTAGAAAAACTGTTTTATTTCTGCTAACAATGAGTTTATTAACAATATTTGGCATGCCCGCTGTGAGAGTGTTGTGAATCGGCCATTCATTTTGTATCCGGTGTTGCTTTTTTGCTTGACAATTCCACATGCAGAAATAACATGGAAGTTGAGTAAACATTTTTGCTGACCAAGGAAAAAATTAATCATTTTTAAGTCGACACAAATAATCCAGATGTGTTCTAGATACTTAATTGAGTTCAGCACCATTTTTATATCATGGTAAGTCTCTTACAAATAAACAAAGTGGTCAAGTGGTACAGAACCAAAAATATTGCCATTGTGCAAAAAGACGCATTTGAGGCATCACTTTGAGCTGTTGATAAACAGTCTCCATATTTTTAGATTGTTTAGAGAAATAACCAACTGCAATAGGAGACCTGAAATGAAATTACAGAAAACAAATGAATGGATTTCTAAAAAAAATCAATGTAATGATTATTACGCAAACAATTCCCTCTTGACAATAATTTCTAATAATTGTTCAGAATAATGATTAGCAATTGCGGAATAAGTAATTCCCTTAAGAGAATTACACGAAAAATGATTGCTAAAGTATTCCCTAAAAGACTAATTGCGCACGAGGAATTCTTATTTAAAAGCCATAGCGCTAAGCTCAATAGAGGTATCAGAAGTGGACTGAAGAATTTTACAAAAAGATTTTGGATCTATAAAAAGAAAAAAGAAAATGGAGTACTTATTACCAAAGCAAAATGGACTTCAATGAATCTAATATTGCTGTTACACGGAAAAAATAAAAACAAACTATGCAGTTGTATCTAAAAGCAGTAATATCAAATAAATATGAAGAAGAAAAATACTCGACATTCTTATTTATTATTGGTAAAAAAGGATGAGAAGTATTCAAGACATGGACTTGAAATAAAATAGAAAATGACGATAGTGAAATCAATGACATCACGATGAAAGAACTAATTGAAAGATTTGAAAAATACTGTTGACCGAAAAGAAATCTAGTTTTGGAAAGAAGAAAGTTTTTCTTACAAAAACAAGATGTCAATGAATCATTTGATTTTTTTGTGACTGGTTTAAAAAGTCTGGCTCAAACATCTGAATTTGAAAATATTCAAGATGGTCTTATATTATGCAAAATAATTGACGGAATCAATTATTTTGCATAATATATGATTGATGGATCAATCAGACAAAGAAACAAATCAAACTTTGTTTGATTTGTTTCTTTGTATGATTTATCCATAAGTCTAAAATAATCTACGTTGTAAAGCAGATTTAACTTTAACAAAACGATTAGCATTCAGAGCTGAAGAAGTTGCAAATGTAGAAATAGAATCAATTATACACGAAAAAGATTTTGATGTGGTAAAGAAATTCCTAAAACCAAGACAAGCTAATGTGACAATCAGACAAATACCGAAACGGAGAAAATTTGCGAATAGTGAAAATGTATCAAAAAACAAAACAGACAGAATCAAATAAACAAAACTGGAAACAAATGAATAATGGTTCAAATACAAAACAACAACAAAGGCAGTGCAAGAAATGCAATAAAACACATGAACCTAAAAACTGTCTGGCATTTTATCAAATGTGCCACAAATGTAAAAAAAAAAATCATCGGGCGATTTGCTGCAACTCAAAACACATACACAAACATTGCGCTGTTAAATACCATGTTGATCATCTGGCGAAATAAATTGCAAAAAAGAAGCTTTGATAATCTTCAAAATCAATAATAATATTGGTACATGGAAAAATTGACATTGGAGCTGAAGTTGATGTTATGCCAAAAAGAGTCTATGATCAACTAACACCACGTGATAATCTCACTTACACAGATGTTAAACTATGTGGTTATGGAGGTAATTATATTCCAGTACTTGGAACATCAAAGATAATGTGTTACTACAAAAGTTGCTTACAAACTTCCCAAGACTTGCAAGCTATCAAACTACTAAATGAAGTAAAAAGTGTAGATGCAAACAAATTTAAGTGCCGACAGCAAAAAGAAATATCTACACTAAACAAAATAAAACGAATTGAAGGAAAACAAGGAAAAGAGTTAAAAGAAGAAATACTAAAAATGTATCTAAATTTATTTAATGGGTTAATAATGATTGGACCTGAACAACATATTGAGTTAAAAAATATCTCAAATCCTTTTATTCATCCCCCAAAGAAAATTCCTGTCACCTTGAGAGAAAGGCAGGCAGAGTCTTCCATGTACAAACGGACAACAAGAATAGATGAATCAACAGAATGAGAAAACTAACTAGTAGTCATGGAAAAACTAAGACTCTGCATGGATCCAAGAGACTTAAATACAGCTATGAAAAGAGAACATTATCAATTTCCTACTTTCGAAGAAATATCAGCTAGATTTTGTGGTGCAAACAATTTTACAAAGCTAGAAGCAAATAAAGGTTATTGGCAGATTCCACTGGATAAGGATAGCTCTATGTTAACTACGATGAACATACTATTTGAAAGATTTAGATTTACACGATAACTTTAAGGTATACATTCGGCGCAAGAAAAAGTATTGATAATAAAGGAATCCTAAAAACTGATAATCTTAGATATTGTAATATATGGGGCACAAAAGATGTAGATAACAATGAAAGCCTTATAAAATGCTTAGATCCAGATGAAAAAATGGGAATGACCCTAAATATTGAAAAATGCTGATTTTGAACAAAGGTGTTGATATACTTAGGACACAACTTATCAATAAACAGAAAAAGAGTTTAAAGGTAGGGGTGTACTGGATGGGAAATTTTTAATTCCCGCCGGATTTGCCGGAATTGTTAACAAATTTTGGCCGGAGCTAGAATTATATTTATACAAAAGAGAAAGCCTGCACCTCAGCATCGTGGCTACATAATGTGTATTTGCTACATCGCTACATCGACTAAGGGTTTGTAATGGAGCAGTTATCTTTTCATTCATTATTCTTCGTTTTCTTCTTCTTTTTCTAAAAAAGCTGTATCGATTTAGATAAGCAAAAAAAGTGAGCTAAGTGCTTACATAAATATGCTTTAGTAGGTAGATGAAGGATAATTTTTAAAGGACAAGCAATAATCAAAAACTACATCTAGCACACATAGGGATTGAAAAGACTACAGGGTGACCACAAAGTATCCGCACACGAGACGGTTTCATCTTGTGAAAATATAAGCATAAAAGCACTTATGTATTTTCTTATTTATTTGTTGTTTTTGGTTAATATTATGTCATAAACTTTATATACTTTACTTTATATACTTTGTAAACTATGTTCAATTGGTTTTTTTAGAATGGTGCGCGTTTCTCCTTTGTGCGGCAACTTTTCCTGATTTTATCAACTTTTCTCAATGGCCGCCATCGAGCCCCGATCTTAACCCGATGGATTTCTCAGTCTGGAGCGTCCTAGAAGGAAAGGCATGCCAAAAGCCGCATAAAAATATTGAAAGTTTAAAAAAATCACTACTGAAAGCTTGGGATTCTCTGGACCCTGCCTACTTGCTCGCCACCGTCGAAGCATTCCCGAGACGCCTACAGGCCTGTTATTTTGCTGATGGAGGAAAATTCGAATTCAATCTTTGAATCATAATTGTTATAGTTCAATAAATGTTTTAAAATAAAATTTGTGTTCCAAATACTTTCTACATGCTTTTTATTAAGCTCTTTATCTGTGCGGATACTTTGTGGTCACCCTGTATAAGAGAAACTGTATTCTAGGTTGGCATTAACAAACAAATCAAAGATTTAGTCAAGTCATGTGAAACATCCCTAGAATACTCAAAAACAAACAAACAGAGGAATTAATTATATCAAGTGAAATACCAAATCATCCATTTCAAATTGTAAGAATTTATTTATTTTACTGGAATAAACAGGGATTTTTAATAGTGGTTGACTATCATAGTCGTTATTGGGAAATTGAAAGATTACATAACATCCAATCGCAAATAGTGATAAAGAAACCAAAAATGATCTTTTCAAAACTTGGCATACGGCAGATAGTACAATAAGCACACGACAGCGCCAACAGCACACACTTCACATCTTTAGAATTCTGAAAATTTAGTTCAGAGTGGGAGTTAAAACATATAACTAGTAGCCCACAGTATCTACAATCAAACGAAATGGCTCAGAGACATAAGCAAATAGCAAAAAATTTGCTAGTCAAGGCAAAAAGATCCAATCAAGATTTGTACATAGTTCTACGAGAGGTAAAAAATACTCTTGTTCACAGTTTTGCTTCACCTGCTCAACTCATCAGTGGAAGAAGATTGAGATCAACACTTCCAGCGTCTCTGTCACTGTTAAGTAAATCCAATTGACATAAATAAATTTAAGAACAATAGTGAAAAAATTCAAAATTTACAGAAAGAAATATTATGACAAAAACGCAAAAACATTGAAAAACATAGACACGGGAGACAGTGTTTGTATCCATAATTGAAATAAATGGCAACCAAGAAAAGTTGTTGAGAGCAAACAACTACGAAGTTTTAATGTAAAAACCTTAAATGGAAATGTTATTAGAAAAAACAGAAGACATCTACTAAAAACAAAGGAAGAAGTAGATTAGGATGTTAATTTGTCAGATGATGACAGCAATACTTATGAATCAAAAGGTGTGTTCATGGGTAAAAGAAAACTGTAGAAAAACAAACAATTATCGAAATACAAATCACGATGAATCCAATAAACTGCAACATTATTATCACAAGATCAGGAAGAATTTCAAGGAAACCTAAACATATTGATTACAACTATTTATTATTTGATTATTTTTAAAAGAAGGAAGGTGTAATGATTGTTACGAAAATGATTTCCTCTGGACATTAATCTCTAACAATCATTCAGAATAACGATTAGCGATTGCAGAATAAGTAATTCGCTTCAAAGAATTACAGGAAAATGATTGCTAAAATATTCCATTAGAGGCTAATTCTGCACAAAGACTTCTCACTTAAAAGCTGTAATGCTAAACTCAATAGAGGTTGAAATAAGGGCACGAGAAGACTAAACACAAATAATATAATAATTAAGTAAGAATAAGTTGTAAAAATTTAATATATAGATATAGAAATAAGTTTCAAATATATATTAAAGCAATTCTCTTTCTTATAAATAAGAATACGAAACATTACAGTCAACAAATATTGTCTCTTGTTATAAGGTAGGAAACTTTTGCAAAGTTGTTAAAGTTCTAATTATATATTCCAGTGGCTTCTGATAGAGATAGTTCTGAGAGATAGTTCTGCTGCTTGCTTAGAAAATCCTAAATCGCGCACTAAACCATTCAGTTTTATCTGACTAAAAAACAGTTTTAAATGTTTCACATTAGAGAAGTCTTCCAAGTTTATTAGTATATTAATTCATACATTTCATACAAGTATATTCATTCATACATTTCTGTAGAGACATGCTTTGTCTGTTACAGACCATTAAAACCATTAAAAATTGAAGCTTGAATCTTTTGAGAATGTCGAATTGGTCTAATAGCAGAAGAAATATTGAGATGAGCTATGTTTTGCCTCTTTATTTTTTCAATAACAAAAGTGTTGGCAAGACAAAAATAGCTGTTGTCAAAATGATTTAGTGGTTTTCTTCGTAAGGTAAACATTTTCTTGTTATTTTTGTCTTTATCTTGAAGACTCTCTTTGCTAATATGCTATGCAGTATATGGAGCCCATTTTTTGTCTTGATCACCAAGTTTAATATCAAAATACAATATATATGCTACTTTTTTAAAATTAGTAATGTTTTTTTAAGTGTAAAACAGTCACAGACATAACAGAATGAATTATGGATTTGATGATTAGAATGGATTTGATTGAATAAAACAGCCACAGACATAACAGAATGAGTTATGGATTTGATGATTAGAATGGATTTGATTGATTAAAACAGCCACAGACATAACAGAATGAATTATGGATTTGATGATTAGAATGGATTTGATTGATTAAAACAGCCACAGACATAACAGAATGAATTATGGATTTGATGATTAAAATGGATTTGATTGATTAAAACAGCCATAGACATAACAGAATGAATTATGGATTTGATGATTAGAATGGATTTGATTGATTAAATCAGCCACAGACATAACATAATGAATTATGGTTTTGATGATTAGAATGGATTTGATTGATTAAAACAGCCACAGACATAACAGAATGAGTTATGGATTTGATGATTAGAATGGATTTGATTGATTAAAACAGCCACAGACATAACAGAATGAATTATGGATTTGATGATTAGAATGGATTTGATTGATTAAATCAGCCACAGACATAACAGAATGAATTATGGATTTGATGATTAGAATGGATTTGATTGATTAAATCAGCCACAGACAACATAATGAATTATAAATTATGATGATTAGAATGGATTTGATTGATTAAAACAGCCACAGACATAACAGAATGAATTAAGGATTATGATGACACTCATGTCAATTTAAAGAAGCCATCATATTATATATTTGATCCAAAAAAATTAAAAATGACATGATTATTTTTTTCAGAACTATTAAATTAAAATGCCCATGAAAAGTTTTAATTTTTCCGAAATTGGTTATTGCATAAAATCTAGACCTTGTTGACAAAAACAAATTATAGATTTGAAATCAACCTTTAAAAGTAGATAAAAATCAATTTAAATATATCATGCAACAAAAAAAAATTTTTTTTTTTTTTTGTAGATCTGTGTAATTCATTTCATATCAACTGGCTATCATCCACAAATTTAAATATTGTTAAAAGTTGATCCTCAGTATAGAGAAACTATTATATGAATTGCAACAAAAATGCATGTGGCAACAAACATTTTTTTTTTAAATTTATCAAAACATCATTAATCAAAGGAGAAGTTTTTGTAACAGAAAAAACAGAATCGTGATCCTAATATAATGCTCAAAACAAAGATATAGCAAAAAATCTGAAACGTTTTTGGTTAGCATCAAGATAAATAATCAAGATAATTTATTTTGGAAACTTTAAATAAAACATTGCTCTTTTTTTTAATGTTTATTTATTATATTTTTAATGTTTTACAATTTAACAGATTGTGTTCAATCATACTTCATAAGATTCTTTACTTTATGTTTTTTGAGCACTTTCCTTTAACAATAAAATACTACTAAAATGCCTCACAATATTTGTTATAAAACCAAAAAATAATAGTTTATGTTTTATAAGTTTTTGAATAAAATTAGACTTTACTTGTACTTTTTGTCATTACAATGCATTATAGTAAATAAGTATTATACTTTATATCATTCCTGGGACATGCCTGTGGGATTTTAGTGCCTGCATATTAGATTTTGTACTTTAAAAATTTTAAAAATACTTTTCTAACGTTTTTAAGTATGAATATTTATTTTTTTCAATTATTTCCAATTAGGCAAGGATTATTTTGCATGCAGTCAGGCCAATGAAAATAACTTGGTTTGGGGTCCTGAAACTATACCATCAACTTCATGTACAATATTAACATTGTCTTCATTGTTTTATTTACTTTAGTAGCAATTGAAAAAAAAGTGACTTATCTCCCTGTGAAAGAGGTCAGATTAAGGTTCTTTTGGAAAATGCAGAGCTTACTCAATGTCAGATAGCTTTAAAATGTGGGGTGACTCAGAGCATTGTGTCAAGCATAAAAAGAACATGCAGCATTGCTCAACTGGTACACCAAAACGTTTTTGTTTTTTTTTTAAACATCTTCGCTTCCAACAAGGCTGCAAGCAACTGCTAATTAAAGTTGGAAGTTGAAAAGATGAAAATTGTAGAGCAAGATAACAATTGATGGACGATTTAAAGGATTGCAAATTATATGAATCAGGAAAGCAAGATGAAGGAAGCCAATTCCAGAGAACTGATGTTCAAGGAAAAAACTAGACAAATAAGAGTTTTTTGAGCACTTAGGAACAGTCACAGAAAAAAGATGAGACTTGATTGAATGACGAGTAACACAAGAATAAATTTTAGTAGGTGGCACAAAAGACGCTAGCTCTTCAGAACTTTGCCCATTATAGTATTTGTAGAAAAGAGAAAGAGAAGCAACATTACGACAATGTGATAATGGTTGGAGTTTGGCTGCAAGAGCAGGTTAAACTATGTTTTTAATGCATTTTTGCATCTTGTCTAAAAGAGAAAGGGCATCATTAGAAGATCCGTCCCAGATATGGCAACAGTATTCCATACAAGGCCAGATTTGAGATTTATAAAGATAGAGAATAGAATCCGAAGTAAGAAAGTATTGAGCTCGATAAAGAGATGCAACCTTAGCAGATGCTAATTTTGCAATGGATTTGATATATGGTTTTCAAGAAAGATTGCAAGTAAGAGGTAATCCTAGAAGATGAAGGGTAGATGACTCATCGAGTACATTACTGTTCATAAATATAGGAAGATCTAAATTATTGCGAAAACGATTGGCTGAAAAAAATTGAGTTTTATCTGAATTTTAAAGTTCACCAGCCACTGTGAGCCCCATGCTGTAGCAGAAGTGAGATCCTTTTCGAGCTCAAATGCCCCCTCCAAGCAATCAGAGAGTGTTGGCTTCTTATCATGACAAGAATAAATGGTTGTATTATCAGCAAACAATGCCACCTTAGATGTGAGAATATCTGGAAGATCGTTAATGTAAATTAAAAAGAGTATAGGGCCAAGGATTGAACCTTGAGGAACCCTTGAAGTTACAGAATAAGAAGAAGAGTGCTGTCCATCGAGGACAACTTTTATACTACGATTGGAAAGGAAGGATTCAATAATCTTAAATATGTAACCAGATACACCGTAAGAAGTAAGCTTATGGAGAAGACCAGCATGCCAAACTTTATCAAAAGCTTTAGAAATGTCAAGAGCGCCTAACCTCTCCACCTTTATCTAATGCAATGTAAAGGAAAATGCGGAAGAAAGCGAATATCTTTGCAACAAGATGATTGAACTTTAGCGAGACTCTCTAAATCTAACCGCAAGATGACATCGCACAGATTTATGGTAAACACTGTAGGTGTTCAGATGAGTAGCAGGATTGTGCAAAGAAGATTAATTGAATCTGTTTGAGGGCATATTGACCAAGAAAGAAACCAAAATTGACCACTGCAATGATGAAGAAAAGATTATAATTAACCAAACAATTTGTCACGTGGATAGTGGAGGACTGGAAAATGGTGAGTTGTCTAAATGTTTGATTACTTCCATACTGTCAATAAAAATAATTTTTGAATTTGATTTGTGACAAACAAATTAAATTAAACTTAATTTAAATTACTAGGCTCAGATCATTTGTAATAACTTTAAGCCTACAACAGTAGTCTGTGTAATCCACTGTATATGTGTATGTGTGTGTTTAAGGTATGTTTTTCTGATGAATCAACACTGGAAATATTATGCCACTATGTAAGAAGAAGACCAGGAGAAAAATTTCTTCCACAGTGTCTGGTGCAAAAGGTCAAACATTCAACTAAAGTCATGGTTTAGAGTGTGATATCTTTCAAAGGACCTGGACGTCTATACATTGTAGATAGCGTGGTGAATGCGAAGCAGTACAAAAGTTATAAGAACTTGATTCCTCAACTAGAGGACTGGTTTCCTGATGGGAACTGCATTTACATGCACGATTGGGCACCCTGCCATATGGCAAACATTATCAAGGATTACTTTGTTGATATCAATATGGAGGTGATGCCCTGGCTAGCAAGTAGTCCTGATATGTGCCCAATTAAAGGTATATGGCACAATCTGAAAGACAGAGTAAATTAGGTCACCGCCACTAACAAACATGACCTAATCGAATTCATTGATCATGTATGGTTTCACTACACGGATATTACACAATTAATTTCCAAATTCTATGCAAGTATGCTGAATAGAATTGCAGCGCTTATAAAAGCCAAGGGTGGTTCTACTAAATACTTAAAACATATGCACAATGAGTAAATTGTACATGCATGTTTGCTAAATTTGGGCTTATATATTAAACACGAGGAATAAAAACCAGTTTTTAGTGTAAAAAACAAGTTTTTTATCAATTATCATAATAATTTGGCCAGTACTATATTACATTTAAGTTGCATAGGAAAAGTCAATAGACCAACACACAAAAATCAACTAACTTTGCTAACAGCTCAACAAAAACTCTATTCATAATTTTGTTGTAATGCTTTTTCAATATTAGATTAAGAAATGTAAATATTTTTCTATAAATTCAATTATTTGTGAAGATAAGTTTAGACTAAATCAGAAAATATTTTTTAGTCTTTTAAAATTAGTGCAATTTTAATCTAATTTTTTTCAATACCAATACCAGACTCTTTTCTTTTTTGGAAATGACGTGTTATAATGCTTTATAATCAAATTAAATCAATTTTACATGAAATTCTTAAATATCTACAAATTTATCTTAATAGGTATCAATTCTCAAAGTTTAGTATATTTGGTAAATGTAATAAATTTAATATACGAGAAATATTCCCTAAACATTTAGGCAAATGCATATCACTTATATATTTATAATATATATTCAAATATTCATATAGATATAAAATATAATATAATATATTATCAAATATATATATAATATATTTTAAAATAATATAACATATTTTCAAATATTCATATAGATATAAAATATAATATAATATATTATCAAAAATATATAATATATTTTAAAATAGTATAATATATTTTCAAATATTCATATAGATATAAAATATAATATAATATATTATCAAAAATATATAATATATTTTAAAATAATATAATATATTTTCAAATATTCATATAGATATAAAATATAATATAATATATTATCAAATATTCATATAGATATTAAATTTTAAGTTTATTACTATAATTTTTAGATTTTTAAACTTTATTTATATTTAATTTTCATATTATGTATACATAAAAGAACATAGAAATTAAGAATCAAACACTTGAAATTCAATAATATGTAAACATATTAAATATCAAGTAAACATATGTAAATATTCAACATATTTTGTAAGTCTGAAAAGTCTAAAATAAACGTAAATAGATTTTTGTTAACTTTTTTGAATATTTGATTTCCTTAGGTTAGAAATATTCGTCGCAAGCAAAAACTTTCTAGAGTCAAAGATAGAATTCCAAGGGAAGATTTAGCTACATTGCACAGTGTTTTTTCTGAACTTTTAGGCTTTTGTGTTAATATTTCCACATACCCTGAATTGTTATGCATTGTTGGTTTAACAGAAATTAATAGTGAAATAGAAAAGTTAATAAAACTGAACAATAACACTGTTGTGTGTTCATTTCAAGAATCCTACAAAATTGGACATTATTTTTTGACCCCGTTTAGTTTTATTCATTGTGCATTTGAAAGTTCTCCTTCAGTTCCTCTTTATTTTTTGATTACAGAAATATGTGACTTTACATTATATGAAAAATTTCTAGCTGTGATTCTTGAGAGTGTACCTGCTCTTGAGGAAGCTCAAGCAGCAGTTATAATAAGCCAAGACTATATGCTTTCATCTGCTGTCAATATAGTTTTTCCTAATTGGGTACAAGTGTATGATTGGGAACATCTATTTACTGCGGCTAGGGCATTTTTACGCAAGCAAAACGTTGATATAAAAGAGATTAGTTTGCGTATCAATCAGTTAAAGACATTAATGAATATGGAGTCAGTTGATGATTACAAGAGTGAGTTACTACGATTGCAAGAAGGATGGCCTGTTCCATTTAAAGAGTACTATACACAAGTGTTACTAGAATCTATTGAAAAAAAGTTGGGTAGATGGCTTCTAGAAAGGTATTAATAAGTTTTTTTTCTTTAAACAGTAATTTTTATTTTAGGTTTAAATTGCACAAAAGGTATTTTTTATAAACGCAAACATTTCTTGATTATTTTATATTTTATATTGAGATTGTAAATTTATATTTAAATCTTAAATTTTAACCTTGTATTGTTGAAGGATCACCTTTTTACTATTTGTAAAATGCGCTATTATTTTTGTCTGAAATGTTGTCTTCAATGAAAAAAAAAAATTTTTTTTTAATTTTTTAATTTTAATAAAATAAAATTTAAAAAAATATTACTGAGAATATTTTGAGAGTTATTTTATTTTTAAAATTTTTTTTAAAAGTTAACACAGATAGTTAAATATTCAAGCTTGTTTTTCTTTGTACTTTTTTGTGCATTTATTTTTTAACTGTTTTTATTTACATATTTTTTGTTATATGTCACTAGCAGGTGTTGATAACAATATCACCATTTGATCATTAAAATATATTACTTCTGTTGCAATATGTTTATACAGTTGTACAGTTAGCTTGCTTACAAAGTTTATTTAAGATCTTTGACTTAATGAAAATAAACATAAAGGCAAACTAACATTGATTATTAGAAAATTTTTTAATGGAGGAAATCAATTTAAAGAGTTGTAAAAAATAGACAGTTTCAATTTTTTTTACAACTTTTTAAATTGAATTTTTGATTTAGTTTTTGTAGCATGACTTTATACTGTGTTATTTATGAACAAATCAAAACATTTTTTATGTAAAATAAAGTTTGTAGAAACTTTTTATTTCCCACCTAAAAAAATCAGTTTTTTTTTTTCATTTTTTTAATAATCAAGTTCCATAAAATTGCCTTAGTTTGGTCACCATGTAACTTTGGTCGTTTAAGAAAAAATATAAATAAAGCATGCTAAATTCAAATTTTACAAACTTTTTTTTCTCAAATAATATTTGCAATTAGTTTGTAAATATGAATTTATAATAAAAATAATGTTTATATGCAACCTGAAATAATTCTTTAGGAAAACAAAATTTCAATAGTACGCATTTTTGAAAAATGCATACTATTAAAATATAAAATAAGCAAATTATAAAAATTAATGATCAACTTTAATCTTAGTATTACTAAGAATCACCAAATTAATTATATTTACAAAAAAAAAAAATTAATAATTTATGAAAATTAACTACTTTTTTTATAAAAATTAGTGAAATTTTGAAATACTCTAACTTCGGTCATTCACGGATAAACAATAAAGGAGACGATAACCAGTAATATTGTGAAATGTTGATAAATGTTGCGAATGTATAATTTACCAGTAACTTTACCTGTAAATTTACCAGTAAATTTTGACATTTTAAAAATGGATACACACCATGGTATTTTATTTGAATAAAAAATTGGTTCATAATTTCAATATTAACTCGCGGTTCTTTAAGTTCTAAAAAATGTCAAGCTTGTGACATTTTTTTTTGGAGATAAAATTACAGCTCAATGATAGTTATGGATGCATTGCAAATCCTGTGGCGATTGGTTGTGTGGATCTTGCTGTTATACTATCAACGATATACTGTCAATGATACGTGCAAGAATTGCCAATATACATACAAAGCTCATTTAAAGCAAAGTAGTGTTTTTTTGTTAATTGAAAAACCCTTTTTAAATTAATTGAAAAATATATTTTAAACTTTATTAATCAGTGGCGTAGCAAATGTGATAATGGCGAAAGTAATAAATTAGCTGTCTAATTAGAATAAAAATTAAAAATACTACTACTTATATTTAAAAAGACCTTTTTTTATGTGCTCCTCCTTGTTTACTTTGGTGTCCTAAAAGACTTTTTTATTGAGCGCGGGGTGACGCCCTCCTTAGTTACTGGTATTACCTGAATTTATATCATAATTTTACAATAAAACAAAATTTAAAAATTAATTTTCATTATTTGTGACGTTAAGTTTGTGATACGTTATTAGTATTTATATAGTGGCCGAACTTATGAGTTGGTATTGAATGTTCGGTCAAAGTAGATTTTTTCATTTTAAACAAAATATTGAGTACTAGTTTTAATTTTTAATTTTTTTAATTTTTACAATATCAATTATCGATATAATTTTCTGTACGTTCAGGAAAAAAAAATTAGGCGAGTTTACGGTCTAAAAAGTAAATTAAAGATTTAAAAAAGTAAGTTCAAGAGCTTAAAACAACTTCTAAACAAACAAAAAGTTTTTTTTTTTTTTTTGGTTTTCTAAAACTTTAACATCAGATAACTACCATACCAGGGTAAACTCATGACTTCATTCAAAACCTGTGAATAAAGTTGTGCATGTCAGATATGTTAGTAACCTGTTATGGTAAAAGTTATGATATTTATATATGATAAATTTTATTTTCATTTATCTTTTTTTATTTATATTTTTATATTATATTTAATTGTAATTTAATTTTTGAAAATTTAGTTTCTTATTTAAAAAAAAAAAAAAATTTAAAATTAAATGAGTTAAATATAACAAATCTTTTACCTGAACATTTTTTAGATTTAAATTATATTGCAATCATGTTGGTGTTTTGCGCGCTGACAACAGTGATTTACAATTAGTTGTTAAAAATCTACAAGACTTAAAGGAGCCATCTCTAGACATTATTCTTCCCTCTCTCTACCACCTGCAAACATATGTTCATGTCAATATTCAAAAAGGATTTTGTAATACAGGATTATACTCACTTCATAGTTCTTTTAAATTTTTGAGCCGTGGTTCTGATGAACTGATCTTGCCAAGTGTGGTGTATGAACCATCATCTATTGTAAAAATATTTCGTGTTCGAGGTATCACTATGTTTTCAGAATGTCCTGATACTGGAGATGAAAGTTCCTGTCTCTTGCAAGCTCAGCGTATTTTGGAAATGGGACATATCTCACACTGTACAGATTTAAAAGCATTCTTGGTAAAATCAACATCAGGTAATTTTTAATTTCATGCAGTTATTTAAATAATTATTTATTAAAAAAACAATGTGCGTGTGTACTCAATATCCTCATTAAAAAAAATTGAGGCTATTAGAATAGTATTTTATTAATATTATTTAGAATAGGGTTTCTATGAATAGTAACTTTATAATATGAGTTGTTAGTTGTTATAAATGTATGACTGTGAATATGATTAATACAAATAGTCATAAAGTCCTATTGTGCTATATATTGCCAAGTTAAGTTACAGAAGGTTGGCAGCCAAAGCTATTTGCGCTATATTGCCAAGTTGTTAATTTTGGATTATAGAACTGCTAGCATTGCTGGCAATGGTTTTGGATAAAATGGAACATGAGTTGTTTTTTCTATTTGTTCTTTATTAGGGATTGGTTGTATTTTTTAATTAAATTGATTCTGTGTTCTACTCTGTCATCGACCATTTTATCAGTTTCTTATTTTGTATAGCTTTTGCTAACTATCCTTGCTGTGCTTAACAATTTAAAGATATCTCTGGTTCAATTAGTCACTAATGTCTTCAATTTATGTCATTAATTTTTTGAAATCTGTATCTCCCAATTTTTCCTTATGCTGAGCTGCCAGGCTCTTAAGTAACAGATGGTTGGCAGCCATGGTTTTCTTTATCTGTGGCTCTACTGAATCATTAAAGAACATTTTTTCTATAAGATGTTTTGAAAAAAACCACAGAAATGATGACAATCCCGATAATGTATTAAAATGAATACAATTCAGAGCAAAAAATTCATAAACATCTTACATAAACGAGACAATCCTGATAATGCGTTAAAATGAACACAATTCAGAGCAAAAAACTCATAAATTATCTTAGATAACACTATGTAAAACAGTTTTTGCTTCTGACTTTTAAGTGTTATATTTCAATTGCTTATGTCTAAAGTATGTTAAAAAAATGACTCAATTAAGCACAAACTTTACTGAATGATTTTTTCATTTTTGTCATTATGATCAGGTAAAAACAAAAATTGCACAAGGAGTAGACAAGCACAGTTAGAAAACCACTCAACAAGGTTCAGAAATGTTTAGATTTTCTAGATTTATGATTGTAATGTAAATCACTCTCGAAGTAGTCCCCAAATGTAGTCCCCCATCATGTTTTCATTATACTGCCCTTTGATGCCACTTTCTCTGATCTTTAACACTATCATCACGGTGACTTTAACACTATCATTAAATAAGTTTTACTGTTTGAGCCTGGATGTAAGAAGCTCAGCATTTGATTCCATAAGCCTGAGGTCCCGAATTAAATTGTTCATGTCTTTCTGGTTAGGGAAGTATGGCTTTTTATCCCCAGCTTCATCTGGGGAATCCATATCTCCAGTACCTCGCTATCTGACTTGCTGCTGTATCCTGAAGATGGCCAATGCTGTCTAGGAGGAGTCAGAACAGGCAAATCAAGCCTGTGTGGTACTGGGGCGATAGAAGAAGGTATGTCCAGATAAACAATCTGAGGGGTATGTGTGCTGGTGCGACAATTTTTTGGGTTTACCATGCTGGAGTAGCAGTTGCTTGAGTGATCCGTCTTCTCTTGCCAAATTCTCGGATTTAGCAATTAAAAAATTAGCAAAGTTCATGGCTCGCTTCTGTCCTCTGTACCAACCTGTAACATAGCACAATACATAAGAATTATAATAATTTGAGAACAAGAAGTTTTAAAATTTAAAATGCATTTGCCTACAGTACATGACAAAACTTTGTAAGTTACAACTCCTCGAAATAAACTAGATCTAAAGCATTGAAATTTTATGAAAATAGATTAAAACACATCTAAGAAAGAAGCAACTGTTCAGTTCTTTTTAAATTGTCTGCACACATAGCAGAATGAATCAGTTGGATGCAAATAACCTCTTGATGCCATATCAAATAAATAACTTCTCTTCAACAACTTGGTTCGTAACATCTGTGCTTTCATACTTGTGCAGCTACTTTTGAAACATTCAAGAATGTTCTAGAAAGTTCTTAGAGTTTCTTGAAAGTTCTTAGAGTTTCTCAAATGTTCTTTAAGTTTCTTGAACATTCTAGAGTGTTTAGGAGATCGTAGAAACATCTGGATAACTCTAACAGTTCAGAAATATTATAGGAGGAAGCTTGGCATCAAAAGCAAATTATGAAATTTTTCGAAAACACACAATTTTCCAAATTTCATTGTCCTGGTCACAGAAGCAAAGTTTTTCAACATACAGCAATTTCCTTTCTGTACTAGACCTAATAGGTTAAAAAAACACACTTTCAACCAGGAACGGAACAGAGTGAAAGTTTATTACATAGTGTGTAATCTAGTGGCTGAAGTGATGGCTTTTACTACACACATAATAAATTCTCATGGTTGTTCTTGTATTCTAAATGTCGTAATTTTTTTCTCCCAATGTCTCCTAACATTTTTAGAACTTCCGGACTAAAGCTTAAAAAAAATGCATTTTTTCCTTTAGTGTATTCTTTCCTTTTTTTGTTTGGTGTTTTTTTTTTTTTATAGCAGTTTTTTGGGGTTTTTTTTCTTACTCTATTATTGATATTTTCTACCTCCATAAATCTCTTATTCGTCCCTGTATGGAATACTGTTGTCGTATTTGGCTGGTTTTTCTAATGATGCACTTTCTCTTCTAGACAAGTTCCAAAAATATATTTTAAACCAAGTTGGACCCGCTCTATCTGCAAACCTTGAGCCTCTTTCCCATTATCATAAAGTTTCATCTCTTTTCTTTTTCCTTTTCTATAAATACCATCATGGTTGCTGCTCTCTACTTCCATCAACTAAAACTTATTCTTGCTGACTCTTCATTCAGCTAGTCTCATTCGTTATGTATCTGTCCCTGTGTGCTCTAAAAACTTTTATTTATCTAGTTTTTTCTCCCGCATTTCAACCCTTTGGAACACTCTCCCATCTTCAAGTTTTCCTGACTCATACAACCTTCAACTCTTTAAGTCTTCTGTCAACTGTTTCCTTGATCTAATACTCTGTTCTTTTTTTGCCTAGTAACTCCTAACTTAATAGTGGTTGCTTGCAGCCTTGTTGCGAGTGAATCAAAATAAGAATGAGTATGTGTGTGTGTGTGTGTATATATATATATATATATATATATATATATATATATATATATATATATATATATATATATATATATATATATATATATATATATATATATATATCTATGTATATATATATACATATATATATGTATATATATATATATGTGTGTGTGTATATATATATATATATATATATATATATATATATATTGAATGTAGACATCATGTACGAGAGTATTTAAATTATTATTTTATAAACATCAATATACTTTTTGCTACAATGACATTTAATAAGGTAGACTCCTGGATGGTTGTTCATTTGTAGTTTGTATTTATTTCTTGATGTTAATATTGTCTCTAGGTTCAGGCTTGATTTAAAGACCGTTTTATATCCTGCCTTCCTAAACACCTTACGTAATTTGGGAGATAATATTGGTACCCAAGGTAATAAAACCATTTGGTACGTACTGGTGATGCTTTCAATGTTTTTAGTGGTCACTAGTGATCTTTTGTTCTTTCGTTTTATTTCTTTTATGATTTTTATGAGATTAGACTGTTTGTAGTCATTTTCGACAAATACTTGAATAAGGAATTTCAGTTCATTTTCTATATGTTTCTGACTGCATACATTAAATGCTCTATGGGTCTCATACATAGAGCATTTAATGTATGCAGTCAGAAACATATAGAATTTAAATGTAAAAAAAAAAATTTAATGTAAAAAAAACAACTTTTAAGCTGAAGACGCTGGTCACAACAATCCAGCGAAAATTTCTTTTAAAAAATAAATTTATTATCAGGAGAAATTTGTATTTATTGATGTTTATAAAATAATTATATATGTATATATATATATATATATATATATATATATATATATATATATATATATATATATATCAGGCCTTGTTACGAGATTTCGCTGCGTAGCGAAAACGCGTAGCGCATTTTTAAGTAACTCAACTCAGCAAATATATTTTGCATCGTTAGAAGTTATATTGCGTCACTAGCTTCTTTTCAAGTACCGCATCGTAATTAAAGTTATTTTATTAATGCGTTAAAAATCATACAGTTTTTTTTTTCTCACTATAACAAAAGATACAAATAAAATCTAAGTTCTTATTTAAAAAATCATTTTTATTATTTTTTTCAAATATGAACTAAATTTTATTTTGAAAAAAATATTTTTTTCATGAAACGTAAAATAATGTTTGTTTATTTTCTTATGATTTTACAGTTGGTTTTTTGTTATTTTATTAACTGTTAATAAATTTTTTCTTATTTATTTTGTGAACTCTTTTTAATAATGTTTTTAAACAATAAAGAGTTTTTTTTTATCATTTATCAGTTACTGATAACGCATTCGTGATCATAATTTATTTTCATAAATTAAACGAACATCATTAAAACTTTGTTATTGAATTAACAATAAACAAAATATCTTATTAATAAAATATTTACATCAAAATAAATCGTGCATTTTTGTAACTATTATGACTAAAAATAATTTTTATATTTAAAAGGAATTTATATGTTTAATTCCATAAGATAAAACTTAAAACACTTTTTTTTTTTTAACTAATTTTTAACAACAACAACAAAAAATTATGAAACAAACTGTTTCTTTAACAAAAAATCTATTAGTTTACAATTGCGGTTAAATGCTTTTACTTACGACTTTATTTCTTCTGAATAAACGTCACGTTAATGACAATCAAAAGATAATTTAAATATTCTAAAAGATAAAAGTTTTTGCGTAGCGCTAAACTGCTGAACGCGTAGGCAAATCGCCTTTTTTATATATATATATATATATATATATATATATATATATATATACAGCTATTCACGAAAGTTTAAGCGATTGCAGATTTTTTATCAAGTATGTTTGGTTTTTGTTTAATAGAAAAAAACTGTAAAATGATATCGAATTAATTTTTTTTTAATTATTAAAGAAAAAGTAATTAGCTTTAAAATAAATATGAACATATTATAAAAAATTTAATATTTAGTTAGAAAAAAACAATTACAAAAAATCATATATGAAAAATAAGAAGCACAAAAGTTTAAACGAATTGCAACATTTGAACAAAAAATGAAAAAAAAAAGCAAAATTAATATTTAAAGTGTCCTCCTTTTGTTTTTATAGCAAAGATAAACTCGTTTATGCATTGATTCAACTAATTTTATGCACATCATGCGAGGTACCTTCTGCCAGTACTCATTCAAAAGTTGCTTCAAATGCTGAGTTGATTGAATTTCATGGTATGTCAGTTGATTGTTGATTCAAGACCAAATATTTTTAATTGGGTTGAGATCTGGTGATCTAGGGCACCAGGGCATCACATTGAACTTTTTTTTCAAAAAATATTCTTTGATTGAGTGAGTTGTGTGAGCTGAAGCCCCATCTTGTTGAAAGATGAATTACTTGCTTCTGCCATACAAGTGTCTGATTGATGGAACTAAACATGTTTCCAATGTGTTCTTGTAGGTGTATTGATTAATTTGGCCTTCGTACAGCTCACAGAAGCCTATATCTTTGTGAGAAAAACATCCCCAGGTGCCAACCGAACCTCCACCGCCTTGTCAATGATGTTGCAAAAACCTGTCTGATTATTTCTCAGTTGCAAATCTTTTGGTTATTGAGGTGCAAAAAGAAACAATTCTTTTCTATAAATACCTCTTTTTAATTATTAAAAAAATATTTTTATTCTTCCTTATGAAAATATTTTTAAAAAGATATTGCTACTAAATGTCACAAAATTATTTATAATTTTGATCTTAATAATTTTTGGTTTAAAAAAAATTGATTTTTTTCAATTATTTCTAAAATTTTATATAAAATTCTGGTTCTTTTGAGAGCAAGGTTGATATACTTTTTGAGAAAAAAAAAACTTTTATTAGGGAACTAAGGTGTAATCAAGGTTCATGGGGTGTGTAACCTCTTTCAACGAAAACAATGACATTTTATTTTTAGGGGAAACTATATATATATATACATATATATATATATATATATATATATATATATATATATATATATATATATATATATATATATATATATATATATACATACATATATATATATATACACTTACTCTTGCCAACTATAGTGAGCAAAACATGATAAAATATGTTACCTTTCTTTAAGTGTGTTTTTTTTTTAAATTTTAGTTTATTTAGTAGTGTTTTTTTAGAAAAAGGAAAAATAATGAAAAAAAGCTGATCCCTGCCCTAACCCAAACCTTTCAATGTGCTAACAACTTACTTGCAGGTTCTCCCTAAATCAGTCTATGCATGTACCCTCGTCTATCCCTTAATCAGTGTGATGTCAGTGTGATGTATATATATATATATACACACACACACACACATATATTTTAATATATATTAAATGATCAATTTATCAGGGTTATGATCAATTACGTATATATATATATATATAATATATATATATATATATATATATATATATATATATATATATACATATATATACACATATATATATATACATATATATATATACATATATATATACATATATATATACATATATATATATATATACATATATATATATACATATATATATACATATATATATATACATATATATATATACATATATATATATATTTATATATATATATATATATATATATATATATTTTTAATAATATCTATATATATATATATATTTTCAATAATATATTTGGCATAAGAAAATAAACGAACTCTTACAAATAATGTAATTAAGTGCTCTAGCAAATTCTTACTAACTTCAGTTGATTCTGGATCATTGCAAACTTGTTTATAAAGGGATAAAACAATATAATTTGTCGACATGGATTCGATTAGAACTTCAGGATCTAGTTTTTAAAAAACTTGTGTTGTTTTTTTACGAAAAATATTCTCACATGTCAGAAAAAGATCTTGAATTATATTGTTTACTTTCCACAAACTCCCTCTATCTCTAATATTTACAAGTGTCACATGTCCATTTGCAATAAACTTGCACATTCTTCAACTATGCTTTTCAGCTTTAGTGGTGACAATGTATTAGAAGAATTCTCCGTATTATACATTTTGGAAGAATCTATTACAAAACTCTCTAAAATATGCTTCGATGCAATGTGTCTCTTTAAACCTCTAATTGTCTTGTAAACTTTGGGACACTGAATGCATGCATGCTGTTCGACATTATCTCTATAAATATCAATATCAGAAACAATAAAATCTATATCTGTAATTTAGTTAATGTCATTGTTCAAAAATCCTCCTTCAACTACGTCAAACAAACATTCCAAATCACTATATATCTCGAAATCGCTGTTAAAAAATGCCATTTTTTTAAACTTGTGCAGGTTTGCCGGGTCGTTGTGCAGTTTTCAAGTTAAAATCGAAAAACAATGGAAACGGTCCGTGTTTCCAGACTATGTATTCTTATGACTATGGGCTCATTGACAAATTTAGGAACAATAAATTCTCAGTTTCACATTTAATGCTTCTAAAATAATAATGACTCCTGATTAAAACCTCACTATGATTTTTAAGCAACAACAATTTTCTTGCCTCTTTGGCTTTTCTATTGTGAAATTTTTTTAGGAGTTGCTTTAATATTACAGCTAAGGATCATCCTCTGCATGGTTAGGAATTGCTAGTGCTTATCATTAATTATCTTTATAGCAGAGTTGTTAGTCCTTGGCCTTGCCTTAATGCCAAAATTTGAGGCTTTGGCCTTGAAACTGTTGGCTTTTGGTCTTAAAAATTTTGGCCTTGGCCATAAAAAAAATAAATAAATATTTTCTTATTGACTTTATTGAATTCTTCGCATGACCTTGGTCTATTTTTACAAAATGTGGTTTTATTGTCACAGCACTTGCTACTTACAGTTTTGTTATTAATTGGCCTTAATGTAAGGCAAAAATTGAAGTCTTTGGTCTTGAAAATGTTTGCATAGTCCTTAGCCTTGAAACTCTTAATCTTTGTCTTGACCTTAAAACTCTTATCCTTGGCCTTGTAACTTTTGACTTTGGTCTTGGCCTTGCTACTTTTGGTCTTGTTAACAACTCTGCTTTATTTTATCCTTTTGAGTGATTTCAAAAGGGTGCTGAATATTGTTTTTAAATGACTGTTAATTTTTTTTTTAGTCTGTTCTAATGATTTTGTTTAGTTTTTCTGAAGTTATCAAGAGGTTTATTGCAAACTAAAATGATACTGTTATTAATTTTTTTTACAATTTAAAATCTTAATTAACAAATAGTTACTTACTTGAAACTATACTTATAACTATACTTAAAAGCTTTGTTATAGTACAAATGTATTAATTTGTGCCTGGTGCCAGGTACTGCAAAGAAATGGCTGGTTCTGGGTTCTTGGCACACCTCTAGTGTCTCTTGCTTATGTGTGTATATGTAGTTGTTATCAAATATATCTAACATATATATTATGAATAACTTATAAATTTATAAGTTATTGATAATATATATGAAATTATTGAAAAAAACACATTTATTTTTAAAGGTAGTTTAAATGGTGTGCAATTATTCCCTCGTGAATCTTGCTCTTGTTCAATAAACCAACGTTGTGCTCATATCATGGCTGTTATGTTAGCACTTGGAATGCCTCTCACTTATGATAAAAAAGGTTCTATAAAAGTAATAAAACCTGAAAATGCTCTACATGAGTCAGATGAAGGAGAAAAGGTAGGTTTTTTCCTTGTTATGAAACTTTATTGCTCAATTTAGAAGTGAAGACTAAATGAAATAGTTAAATGAAGTTTTTTTGTTGTTGTTGTTGTTTGAAAAATATTTATATAAATTATTATAAAACCTACAGTCAGATATTGTAACGATAACAGACACACCTGATGTTTCAACTAATCAAGATGACGTTGAAGATATGCCTGAAATAAAATCATGTGTAGATGTTGGCTACCCAACTTTAGGTAGTTGTTCATATCAGGAAAATCCAGATGAACAGCCTACAATTCTAGAAGTTACTAGTGAAATGCTACAGAATGTTTTAAATGCATCAGAAGGTAAATTTTATATATTTTTTTTATTTATTGCTAAATCCTGTGTTTCTTTATCATATAGAACACATTAAGGGGGTGGCAGCATACATTTTTAAAAAATGTTGTTTTTTGGGACACCCTAAAAAATATACAAATTTTTATATATAATAGGGTATCCCAGGAAAAAATTTTCTTAATAACTCAGTTATATGGCAATCCTTCTTATTTGGGTCTCAGAAATTGTTTTGCTAAATGAGCTCTATAAACAATTTTTGCTCTATAAAAAATATTTTAAGCAATTGCATAATGCATGTGTCCTGAGGCCTGAAGATCAATAAATTTGCAATCTAATTTTACATTCATTTTTTACACTGATTCATCTTTTTTTAAAAATCAATGACTTTCTTTTGATACTACATGGTTAGAAATTGGTCTTGGAGGAACTGTTTTTGATTTGATAAAATTTATAAGGATCCATCTAATAAAATCTAAAATAACTATAGTCAGGGCTCGAAATAACGTACTTTTTTGTTACGGGCAATTTGTCCGATAAATATTCAAGTTTGGTGGACATGTTTGATAAAACCTAAAGAAATGCGATCAAGCGCTATTCTTGACCATGCTTGAAATATTTTGTTTTTACAACTTGACCACAGCAGCTTGTTTTAACAACGTAAGGCGTTTCAAAAATGCGCTGAAAATAAAAAGAAAATTTAATAGATATCTTACCTATAAAAAGAAAATCTTGAAAAAAAAGAAAAAATATAAGCTCAAAAAACTAAAATTTGAAAAGAAAAAGATATTTATATTATGTTTTTAAAAATTACTATACTTTGTTAATACATAAATTATCATAAATTATCAAGTTTACTTATTACTTTATTATATAATGTAACAAATTGATTTGAATGATTGTTTACAATTAACTTATTTTATTTATTAAAAAATATTATACATAGTTTCATTTATATAAATATGTATTTTTTAATAAATCTTATCAAACTTTTTTTATGATTACTTTTATAAGCACTTTTCATAGCAAAAATTTTAGCACAAAAATAAACATTATGTAATTATGTAAACATTAAGTACTGGTTTCTATAAGCATTCAAAAACTATAACTTTAAAATTTTTATAAAATAAATTTAAAAGGGTTTTATACGCTAAAATATTAATTTGAAATTTATAAAAACATCGGACAAAAAATAAATACTGAAATATAAATTTAAATTAATAATTATTTGCAACGTTTTTAATATAAATGATAAAAACTTGGTAGTTTAATTCAAAAAAGTTAAGGCGTCTTTTAAAAAATGAACGAGCTCAAAAAAATGATGTATTTTATTAACGTAGCTGTGTGTTCAACTTCATTTTCTATTGTTTACAGAAAATAAAAAGTTCGAAAAATAAAGTTTATATATACAATACTGAATTTATTAATTATTTTGGTACAACTAAAATGATTATAAAATAAATGCACACAAAATATGGATTAGAAAAATTGACTGATAGATGTCTTTTTTTGCCGGACAATGTCCGATGTCCAGCAGCTATTTTGAACTCTGACTATAGCAATGACTTAAACTAGACTAGATTCAAAAAGGCATTTTAAATGTAGTTGGACCTGCTCAATCTGCCTAGCTTGAGCCTCTCTCCCATTGTTATAAAGTTGAATTACTTTTTCTTTCTCTACAAATAATATCATGATTGCTACTAAAAAGAGCTATCTTTTTAGTAGCAATCATTCACTCCATCAACCAAAATTCATTTTTTTTTCGGACTCGTCACTCAGCTAAGTTACATTTTTTTACTGTATTTGCATGCTCTAAAAAATCAAGTCAAGTTTTTTTCCCTGCACTTTAACCTCTTGGAACTCTCTCTCGTTTTAATGTTTTCTTGACTCATATGACTTGCAACTTTTGAAGTGTACTATCAATCGTTAACTATTTTATTTATCTTATATTTATCTTTCACTCTATTCTTTATTTTCTAGTAACTCCCAGCTTAATAGTGGTTGCTTGCAGCCTTGTTGCAAGTGAATCAGAGTTTTTTTTTTAAAAAACTAGATAAGTTTAATAAAATAGACTTTCTGTTTGCATGCACCATGTTACCTCAAATCAATAAAACAAATTTATTAACCAAAGATTTAAATATATTGACAATAGGTACTTCAGGACTAAAAAAGGTTAATATTGCAGTTAGAAAGGAACAATTTGATAATTTAAAAGATTTTATCAAAAACCTTATGTTAGGAGCAAAAGCTTTAAAAAGCTTACCTTGCTGTTTCATCTATTTCACAATAGAATCTTTCAGTTATAACGGTCAAGTCAGCTTTAGAACATAAAGATCAAAATCTGTTATTGTTTTATCAGAGAGTAGATTGTTAGACTTTAGATAAGATATTAAAAGTTAGTTGATTCAAAGACTAATATTAATGCTAATAATAGATACAATAGCCAATAGGAGTCAGAGTGTTCTTCAGAGTTGTTCCCTCAAGATTAAACTCAAGATTCAATTAAGCGTTTGTTAAATAGTTTAAAGAGTGTTAAAGTGAATTCTGGAGAGCATTTTTGTTGTCTAAATATGCTGTAGAAGAGTTTAAGAATGTTAAGCTTTTGTTTATTACACTATTGCCTTTATTAATTACAATGTTGAAACTTTTTCAAAAGTCTCTAAAACTCAACATCAGATTGCACCTTTTTGCTTTGATTTCTTGCAGTAATGAAAAATGTTTAAGTTGTTTTTGCGAAAAAAACTAAATAAATGATTACAATTAGGAATAGCTGCTGCACAGGAAAGTGAAAACCATTGAGTAGGATCTGTCATGCCTACCTGATTTCAGGAGATTACATAAGAATTATCAACAGAGAGACAAAAGGCATCAGCTCAAGGACCATCTCGAAGTAAATCATGATAAGAATCCCATTCAGCTTTAAAGTAGTATTAAAATGGACGAATTTAAAGAAGATAAATTTTATGAAATCATTGCATTGTTCAAACCACCAAATAGAGAACAAGTAGAGACTGAGTACAAGCTGGGGTTAGAGACAAGACAAAAATTGTGGAGTGACATTAAGTGATTAAAGTTGTCTGAAAAATGAGTCACAAAGTTAACTATTTTAGTAACAGATTGATAGAAACAAAAACTTTGAGCCAGTAGGTTTATTGGTACTTGAGATTAGTTTTGATATAATTAATTACCTGTAGGAATAACTCTTAACATATAACACACCTTAATGGAAAACTAGGGGTTAAGTGTTAAAAATAAGAAAAAATTGCCTCCAAACAAATTTATATTGAATGTACTTTTTCAAAGTTTAATATAAAACACATGTTTGATAAATATAGCTGGTAACCTGAATAAAATATTGGTTATTGTATTTTATAATTGGTAAAAAATGTTTACCCTTAATTGCATCTAATAGTTAATATTAAATAGAGCAATAAACTTAAATAAATTTTATATTTGTTATACTGTGTAATATTATTTACATTAAATATCATATATTATTATTTTACATTAAGTATTTCTCTAAAATATTACGGACACAATTTTGGAACATTTAGTTTTCAAATAGTCTTTTTCTGAGAGCAAACTGGTTGCTTTCCATACAACTCATGCACAACAAATCTGATTGAGACAATCAGCACCATTACATACTAAACTGCAAAGAGTAAATCGTTATGCGTAATATATCTTGACTTTACAAAAGCTTTTGATAAAGAAGAACACAAAAGGTTATTGAAAAAGATAAAAACATATGGTATAACTGGTAAAGTATATAACTGGATTGAAAGTTTCCTTACGAATAGGAAACAAAGAGATACTATTAGTAATACAGTTTTGTAATGGGTATCTGTTACCAGTGGCATTTTTCAAAGTTCAAGGAAAGTTTACTACTAACTACTAAGTGTTTATTTTTTAAATTCATTATTTGTCATCGTCTTGGAATGAACCCGTATAGATATTGATTTTTTAAAATCGTGAAATAATGTTTTTTTTTTTTTTTCAAATCAAGTTTCCAATCAAGTTTTAGGAGAGATAAAAAACGAGAGATCTGGTCAAACTACATACTCACTGTTTTCAACACACACATGCACCTTTTGTACTCTCCCGTTCGTTTTTGGGTAGCTTCCCTCTTCGCATTCCTGCGTACGTATTTTATGGAAGATCCCTAATGATAATGATAATACCTAATTTTGGTATAATCAATAAAATCATGTTTGTTTGTTTTTTGTTTTTTTAGGGGGGAGGGGAGGGTTTCTGTAGATATCTTCTTGGATAATAATATAATAGAGAAATTATTTTTTATTTTGATGTAAGGGGTCTTGCATGAAGTACGTATACAGTTATGGGGTGAGGAGGGGTTACCCAAAAACATAGGAACGCCTACTAGGGAATGGGGTGTTAAAGACAGCAACTACATATGCGATTTGACCATCTCTTGTTCTCTTTCTCTCTTAAAGCATGAATTTTTTTTTTTTAACAAAAGCAATAAATTCCACTGAGTTTTAAAAATCAGTATTATGTTACGTAACAGAGAAATGTCAAATTAACTAAAAGTATTTTTTGTTATTAATGTTTTGAAAAACTTATGCATTGGGGAAGGAATCCGAAATTAATCTTTTTATTAAATAAGGTAAAGGGTACATTACCTTATTTAATAAAAAGATTAACTTTTTTAACAAAGTGTTTAATTGTTTTATATATATATATATATATATATATATATATATATATATATATATATATATATATATATATATATATATATATATATATTAAAGTTTCTTATTTTTCATTTATAGATAAACTTTCTTAAAACCTTTTTATTTAGTCAATTTGATTTATATTTTTCTAAAAATATAAATCAAATTGACTAAATAAAAAAAGTTTTAAGACAAAGTTTATCTATAAATATTTGTAAAAGATTTTTGATTTAATATTTATCTACAAAAAACAAATAAACTATTTGGCTGAGGTCTGGTAGAACATCGCTAAACGTATTTTTGATTGTAATTTTCGTGACACATCAAATATTCTCTCTATTGTTCTAATTGTCAGAGTATTTGCGAAATGTTACGCTTTAGTATTAAAATTTTAAAAGAGTTGTGGTCATCATTTATCAAAGTTGTGGTTGTTTCTATAATGTTTAAATTAAGAATTAAAAAATTTATAAGTTTGCACAATTTCATGACTAGATTCAAAAACTTTTTTAATCTAGTCATGAAATTACGAAAGGTTTATTTTTGTTTATTGGTTTGTAAATTAGATGCTTTTATTCAATTTAAATGCTGTTTTGATTTTGTTAATTTTTTATTTATTTTTTAACCGTAGGTAATGAAGTACTCATGGTTGTTACCGACGAGAACAGTGATAAGCCTATGATAGCTTATCAAATGACTCAAGAAGCATTATTAGCTTACACGCAACATATCCATCATGAAAGAAGGTAGAGATATATATATAATATGTTGATTTATATATTATGTTTCAAGCAAGTCTTTTTTAACAAAATTTTAACGAAAGTTTTTTTTTTGTTTTGTTTTCTTAAATTTTTTTTTCTTTAGAGATTCTATGATTGAAAATAGCGATAACCACTCATGTCGGTTATAAAGCTTTTAACGTAAACCTAACTTAGTTTCAGTTGATCAAATGAAAGTTTTATTTCATATATTCAAATCTCCTAGATGTGTTGCTACGCATTAAAAAATTAATTTATCGTTAATGTATTTTTGTATTATACTCTTTGCTTGTATGCATTTTCCTCATCATTGTCAATAAATTTTATATTTTGTCATGTTACATAGTTATTCCGAGAAATATACGGCTTATTTATAGTTTAAATGGCTAGTTGAACTGCAGCTTGCGCGTGCGTATAACTTGTGCGTATGTCACGTTCATCATAGACTTATTAAGGTGCGTTCTTTTTGCACGGTCTTAAGAGTTGCGTGCAGATATCTATAGTGACAGTAGAAGGTGAGAATGATTGTGGTAAAGTTAAAATATATAGTTTTTATAAAAAAACTTTTTTTTCTTGTTTGGTGAATTAGCAGAACAGTCATGATAATTCATATTCAGTCATAAATTCTTTAAATTAACTTTTGTTATTTTTGTTTGCCTAGTTACATTTTGTAAGGGGTCGTCCATAAAGTACTTACGCCAAAAATTTAGAAATTTGGCCTTCTTCACTGTTGCTTTTCGTACTTTTAAGTCCTCTCCCTAAAACGTACATACCTTTTTGATACGGAAAGCTGAAAAAGTGCGAACCAGTTGCAAAAACTGTTATAAGTGCGCCAAATAAATTTGAAAACACTGGCATATGTGCAAACCAGTGGCAAAAACTGGCATAAGTGCTAACTGGCATAAGTCCGCCAAAAGAATTTGCAAAGATTAGCGAACTCTATGCAATGTTTTCAAACTTTTGACGCGCTTCTGCCAGTGTTTCCAAATATTTTCGGCGCACATAAGTCAATTTATGCTTTGTACTTCTGACAGTTCGCAGTTTTTGCAACTGCATTGGACTTATGACAACTTGTTTCAGTGCGCTTAAGCCAATTCGCACCTATGCCAGTGTTTGTAAATGCTTCGCACTTATGCAAGTTCGCATTTACGCCAGTTTGCACTTTGATTCAGTAGATTTGTTGTTATGGAATTCGCACTTATTTAGTCGCCTCTGTTGAAGGACTTTATGAATTAAAAAAGTTATAATTGAGAAAAAAATATGTTAGTTAAGATAAATTTTTCAAATTAGAGAGTGTATACTTTAACTATTGATTCTACCCCTTCCCCGCACAAAAATTTTAATTTTTTTTTTTTTTTTTTAACATCTTTGCTTCCAACAAGGCTGCAAGCAATCACTAATTAAAGTTGGAAGTTACTGGAAGAGAAAAGATGAAGATTGTAGAGCAAGATAATGATTGACAGACGACTTAAAAGATTGCAAATTATATAAATCAGGAAAGCAAGATGAAGGAGGCAAATTCCAAAGAACTGATGTTCGAGGAAAATACTAGGCAAATAAGAGTTTTTGGAGCACTTAGGAACAGTCACAGAAAAAAGGATGAGACTTAATTGAATGACGAGTAACACGAGAATTTTAGTAGATGGCACAGGAGACGCTAGCTCTTTAGAGCAGTGCCCATTATAGTATTTGTAGAAACAAGAAAGAGAAGCAACGTTATGACGATGTGATAATGGTTGGAGGTTGGCTGCAAGAGCAGGTCCAACTATGTTTACAATGCGTTTTTGCACCTCGTCTAAAAGAGAAAGGGCATCATTAGAGGATCCACCCCAGATATGGCAACAGTATTCCATACAAGGCCAGATTTGAGATTTATAAAGATAGAGAATAGAATCCGAAGTAAGAAAGTGTTAAGCTCGATAAAGAAATGCAACCTTAGCAGATGCTAATTTTGCAACTGATTTGATATATGGTTTCCAAGAAAGATTGGAAGTAAGAATTAATCCTAGAATATGAAGAGTAAATGACTCATCTAGTACACCACCGTTCATAAATATAGGAAAATCTAAATTATTGCGATAACGATTGGCTGAAACAAATTGAGTTTTATTTGTATTAAAGATCACCAGCCACTGTGAGCCCCATGCTGCAGCAGAAGTGAGATCATTTTCAAGCTCAAATGCCCCCTCCAAGCAATCAGAGAGTGTTGGCTTATCACAACAAGAATAAATGGTAGTATCATCAGCAAACAATGCCACCTTAAATGCGAGAATATCTGGAAAATTGTTTATGTAAATTAAAAAAAATATAGGGCCAAAAATAGAACCTTGAGGAACCCCTGAAGTTACCGAATAAGAAGAAGATTGCTTTCCATCGAGAACAACTTTTATACTACGATTGAAAAGGAAGGATTCAATAATCTTAAAGGTGTTACCAGATACACCATAAGAAGAAAGCTTATGGAGAAGACCAGCATCCCAAACTTTATCAAAAGTTTTTGGAATGTCAAGACCGATGGCCTTAACCTCTTTACCTTTATTTAATGCACGATACAACCTATCGGTTATTACTGTTAGCAAATCAGCTGTACAACGAGAAGATCGAAATCCATATTAAAGGTCAGTAAAGTAAGTTATTAGATTCAAGATAAGAAATTAAGTGTTTATTAATTAAAGATTCAAAAACCTTGCTTATGATAGGAAGAAGACTAATGGGACGGTAGTTAGATGAATCAAATCGCTCTCCAGAATTTTTGAAGATAGGGATAACAGATGCCGCTTTCCAGAAGGCTGGAAAACAAGACTCTCATAAGCACTTGTTGAATAGTTTTGAAAGTATATACGACAGCTCCGGAGAATACTTCTGCAAGACAATAACAAATATGTTGTCCGGGCCACAAGCTGTAGAATAGTCTAAGCAGGAAATCACTTTAGATACAGAAGCTGAAGTGATATGAATGTCAAGCAATGGATTAACCTGTTAGTTGGCTATATCAGATAGAATGCAACTAGTGGAATCAAGAGATGATATTGATGAAATGTTTTTAGCACAGAATTCAGCTTTATCTTTAGGTGAGGTGTCAAAGTCTGAACCATACAAGAGAGGTGGAATAAGAGATTTGCTCTTATTATTAATATTATTAAAGATTCTCCAGAAGTCACGAGAGCCTAATTTTTGAGATGAGATACGAGATTTCATGACCTGAGAATAGAGGGCTTTGGTGTTAGACAAAACCTTATTACAATGGTTTCTAGCAGTAATAAACAGACGTCTGTTTTCTGGAGAATTGTATTGCTGATAGATATGGAAGTAGCGGTTTCGATTGGCAGTCGCAGCAGCACAGTGTGAGGAAAACCATGGAGGAGAGTGAGGCTTGACCTGGAATCGTCGAGAGGGAACAAAAGATTCAATGCTAGCCTGAATCCTTGAAGTTATGTAAGAAGCACATTTGTCGACAGGAAGACGAAAGATTTTTTACCCAAGGGCCATCGTGAAGAAAATTACAGAAAGAATCCCAGTCAGTTTTAAGGTAGTTGTAAGAGGTACGATGATAGGGGCATTCAGGTGATGAAAAAGAATGAGATATTAGTTTTAGAGAATCAAACTGTGATCAGAAGCACCTAAGGGTGAATGTGGAGAAACTGAGCACTGACTAGGATCAGAAACAAGACATAAGTCGAGTAGAGAAGGTAAACGATTCGAGTTGTCTGGAAAGTGAGTTGGAAAGTTGACTATTTGAGTTAGGGATTAAGAAAGGCAAAAGTTGTTGGCTTTAATGCCTGAAGAATCACTGACACTAGAGCCAAGCCATTCAGATTGGTGACCATTAAAGTCACCGACAACAACAATATTAGCTGATGGATAAAGAGAGAGGGCTTGGTCAATATGATCAGAAATAATATTAAAATGAGTGCAGTCTTGAGATGAAGGAGAGCAATATTGAACAAAGAGAAAGGTAATTGATTGAAGTGGTGCTAAACAAAAGCGCATTAATGAATAGTTTGTGGATTCAAACCTAGTTTCCTGACAAATGGATGAATTCTTAGGAATGTAAATGCCCAGGCCAAGCATTTGACTATTGGAGTCTTTACGAGTCGAAGGAACATAACCATAAACACTAAGATTACAAGATGAGACAGCTGAACTCAAATTAGTTTCACAAAGAGCAAGTAGGTCTGATAAACTTTGCAAGAAATAAGACTCAACAGAAGAAAAGTTACCACGAACACCACGAATATTTGTAAATGATAGGTAAGAGAACTTGGTGATGGCAATGGTTTTTTGCCAAAAGTACAAACAGGGACACCATCCATACGCAACATGACACTGTTAATACTTTGATATTTTTCAGCAGTTGATGGAATCAGCCTCTCTGAGAGCTACCACAGAGTTCGGGAAACCTGACTACCAGCCGGCCTTAGAACCATAAAGCTGAGTTTTAGAGCTGTATCCTCATTAGGAGATAATAAAATGAGTTGCCTAGTCATAAAAACAGAGACACAAGCAAAACCCATGCATTGAGTCAAGAAGATCCAGCATTTAACATCCTAAACTGGAAACAATGTATCAAAAATACATCTGCGCCAGCCTAATAGATGAAATAAATTTAATTTACATTAACTGCAAGAAGTTAACGCGGTCGAGTGATATCAGCAATAAGTTCAATGGTTGCGAGTTCAAACCGTAGCTACTCATAAAATACTGCATGTGTACTTAAACAAATAAATTTTGTTGAAGTACACATGCAGTATTTTTTTATAATTAATAATAATAAATAAACTTTACATAGGATGGACATGTATTTTAGGTACCCCCTTTAGTAAGACTGTAAAAAACAAGTTATTAACAATTACCTGTTAATTGTAATAAGTTAGAAAAACAAACATTAACTAGAATTTTTTTTAATTAGTGCGTACTTTAATATTGAAAATTCCTTAACATCAAAGTAGGTAAGAATTTGATGAAATTTTGAAAATTTCATCAAATTCTTAAACATTATAGTCATTGTTTATGCGCAAAAATAATTCTATCTATCAGATAAAAAGTAGTTGAAAAAAATGTAAATGACAAAGCTGAATAAATTAAGTCAATAATAAAATATATTGAAGAAATGTAATAAGGCTTGAATTTTCGTGAGTTTATTATTAACAAAGTAAAAAATTGCAATAATTTTCAAGATAAAATTAATCCTTCAAGTAGTAAAATAACTAAAGTTAATTCTGAATTCCTTAAGATATAAAATGGCTGTTTTTGGTAAAAATTTGAAAAATACCAAATGAATGTTTCTAGTTCTTAAATCTATGTATTTCAATATGCGTTTTACAAATAGTCGAAAATCTTTTTAATTTTAATCAAGTTTACCCTTTTTTAAAGAGCAGTTTGGTTCTTGCTTCATAGCAACGACCTTAGCAACAATTTTTCTCCAATCTCCTAAACCAAAAATGCGATCGACTTCAAATTTTTGCTAAACAATGCTCAAGACGTTTGACTTTTCCTTAAATATTATTTTAAGCTATAAGCCGTATGTTAAAACCACAAAAATTGTTCTCCAAATAGAGCTCCTGAAGGACGGTTACAAAAGTATCAAAGGAAAATGTGTAGGACATGTTCAAAAACGTGTTCGCTCAAGTGCGGCCGTGGCGCAGTGGTTAGAGCGCTTGCTTTATAAGCAGGAGATCCAGGTTCGGAACGAGCTCTTGACAAATTTTAGCGTCACGGTAAGGAAGGAGGCGTGATCTTCCTGGTTAAATGCACTTCCGCGGTGTTCTGTGACAAGACCGTAAGGACTTCTTGGGGCACCTAAAAAATAAAAAAAATAAAGCCAACTATAAGGGGCACGTCTTCGCCCAACTAAATCTAACTATAAGGGGAAAAAACTTGCTGATGATAAAGGAATTGGAGGTGGGAAAAGAAGGCTAACTGAAAAAGTGATGAGTACTTAACAAAATCATTATGGTATGGCTACTAAGCAAAATAACAATAATATTTATGCAATGAAAAAATGCAATTGGTGCAGTTATACACCATTCAAGTTAACTATAATTATGCAAAATTGGAGCGTTGAATGTATACAAAATTAACATACATCTTGTTTTACAGTTTATGTACAAAATAAAATATGGATCTCCGCCGATATTTCAACCATATTTTAGCAAAATAAGTCATTAATACCCTACTTGATTCTCATATAACAACTTTGTCATCCCAAAATTTACATTAAAGTCAAATTCATACTCAATCCAACACCGCGGGCCTTATTTGTGGAAATTTTTCTCCCAGATAGTTACTATCAAATGAAATACACTTGAACAGTTTGAATCTGAATCAAAGCGTTTTTTACTATCTACGGACTTGAATTTTCTTTTTCTTTTTTAGTAAAAAAATATAAACTAGCACAATTTATTTCTTTTATTTGCTTTTACTTTTATTTGTTTTAAATTTATTTTACAACGAATTTATATATAAACAGTTATATCAATTGTGAAATGTAGTTTTACACATTTTATATATATTTTATCATAAGCATTTATCCCGATTTTATATATTTTATTGTAAAAAACAACCTGTAATGAAGCCACAATGGGGCTCGGTGATAAGACAAACTGATGTCTTCTTCTTGTTCAAGCCATTTGTTTTATTATTTATGTTATTTTATAAATTGTAACTTTCTACGGAAAAATTAAAAAAAATAAATAAAATATAAATAAAAAATAATAATAATAATAAACTATAACGATGGTGCTACAGGACTAATTTCTGTGTTTATCAAACTAGGTGTAAATTATGGTTTTTATACAACTGAGGAATGTCAAAATAAAGATATTCATTGTCAAACAATCGGACCATGGTCCGATTGTTTGACAATATGATGGATCAATAATATGCATATTACAGAAGATTGCGTTAAAAAAGGTCGTACAAAGCTCATAGCCATGACAAAAGGGTATAATGATAAAGATAAGCTTGAAGAGAGAGAGAGAGAGAGAGAGAGAGAGAGAGAGAGAGAGAGAGAGAGAGAGAGAGAGAGAGAGAGAGAGAGAGAGAGAGAGAGAGAGAGATATTTGGTTATGGCCAATATATAATACTTTTTGTTACCACATAATTACAATATATTATTTTTCAAAACTTGTTTTAGCGTTTTTGCAACTTTTTTTTTTTCGCAAGTCCTACATCGAGCATCAAAAACCATATCATCCATTAAACATCTGTCCTATGAGAATCGACTCCAACAGCTCAGTCTAACAGCACTTGAAGAACGCCGTAAAAGAACAGACCTTATTAAGCAATATAAAAGCACGCGTCAACTCGAATTTGCAGTTTTTTCGTCCCGCAAAAATTTTCAAACAGTAAAGCCAAGTATATTTTGAGAGGGAACAACCAAAACTAGAATGCGAGTTTGCACGAAATTGTGAAGAATGACATAACTTTTTTTTAAATATAGTTGTTGTCCCATGGAATGGAATGCGCTTTCCTAGCAGCAGTGAAAGCTCCATCAATCAATGCTTTCAAAGACAGCATAACAAAGTAACTTTAAGAGACATAATTGCTGCTTTGTCTGTAGCTTCTGTGTATTTTTTTCATCAGCATAAAGGGGCCTGGTGTAGCACCTTTTTATCTAACTATAAACAGATTTATTGTATTTGTTTGTTCTTTTTATCACTGAATAGTATTAAATAAAAAAAAAAGTGAAATGGAAAATCGTTTGCGGCGTAATAACTTAAAATTCAAACAGCTTTACCAATTTCAAAGTCAGACGAAATTCAACGAAAACTCAGGGAGGAAGGAGCAAATTTGTGGAAACAAGTAGACTCCCTTTCTTCCATTACAAAATTATAAGATTGAACCGAGATAAAATGAGGGGGAGGAGAGGGGGGGAGGCAAATTTTATAAAAGTGCCTATTGCTTTCTGAAAAAGAGAAAAAAGGTGCTCAAAACTGAAAGTCTGCCAACTAAAATATGTCAAATGCCGACTAGCCGACTATATTCCTTAAAAAACAAACTATTAATTTAAAACAGCTTACTTTAGTAGGGAGAAAGGTCACAAACCCCTAAAATTGCGCAATAAACAGCACAATTCAAGTGTAGGACCTAAACTATTTTTTTTAATTTTTTCAGTTAATAGAAGATTAAAGTTTGAAACATTAAAAAATTATGAAAGTTTTATTGCAACAATGGGTAACGACGTTTGCTCATTCATGGCCTACTGTTACTATACGGCCTGATTTGTTGCATTTTCCGTAAAAAATTAAGAGGCCAGTTTTTTTACGGCAAATGTTTATTTTATTAAAATGGTCGAGGAATACCTGAGATTATCATCATGTAATTACATTATGCTATACAATATTTTTCGCTAACTGATTCCCTGTTTCAGTATATTCCAATGACATATGAAATACCGAAATAGACTTTCAAATAGCTATGTACAAAACTTACATATTGCAAAGACTACTTACAACTCTTAAGAGTTGTTTTTATTTCCTGATAAGATCTTATCAGGAAAATAAAAACAAAGGTTTGTTATTTTATATGTATTAAGGATTTGAGAAAAAATATTTTATTAGCACTAGCTATCAGTTCTTTATCTTTTTTTAAACTCTTTTACCTGATCTTTTCTTACAGAATCTGTAGTTTCTTTTTGTAATATATTATAAAAAATATTATTGACAATTTGAGATCCATATTTAATTCCCCAATCTTGGTGATTCTCGCATGTAAAGTCAAACCTGCTATAATAAATATTAAAAATTTGTTCTGCAAAACTTTTAATTGATAAAGAATAACTGCAATATTTGATTAGAATAGGAGAAATAATATCTAGAATACTAAAAAGATGACAAATTAAATCAGACAAGGATTGACTTGGACATATAAGTCCACCTCTGGATAATATTTTCAGATATTCGTTATTAAGAACATCTTGGTCTGTAAAAACCATTTTTTGACCACAAGTTAGCCATTTAAATCTTTTTTTCAATTTTTTTAGCAATGTAGCCTGGTATAGTAACAGCAACTTCGATGCTATCTTTAGAAAGCTGACACTCTAATATCTCTGAAGACAGCAATGCAATATCTTGCATAATGTTTTCCAAGTTAATTTTAACATTTTTTATTAAATGGATTATATCATATAAAAAAGATATGTTTTTAAAACTCCATTATAAACTGGATGATAAATAAATAGTTTTCCATCTCTAGTATAGGATTTATGTAACTCTGAAAATGCATTAACATTGGTAGAATGATTATCTGTAACAATAGCTCTTACTTTAAAACCTGATTGGTGCAATGAGGTAATACACTCATCAACTTCTTTTTTCAACCATGATCCTATTGTGCAAACTTCAGGTGGTGATCTCACAATATATGGAATAGCTTTTTGAAGCCCTACAATCATAAACAACAACACCTTTTTAAAGACTACTTTCTGAATCTTCACCAATATATTTCCCACTTTGATATTGGGCTGCTTTTTGCAGATACATTTCATCCACAAGAAGCACACAATCACTTGATGGACAATGTTTTTGTAACATAACTGTTATAGCTTTATATGCATTTATATGCATTTATATCACTTAATATCACTTTATATCACTTATATCACTTTATATCATTTATATCACTTTATATCATTTATATGCATTTATATCACTTTGAATTTTTCTAAGTAAACTAAAAGATGGTAAAGAAAGTTGCTCTAACAATAACTGTGCTGAAGTGGGACGTAAAATTAGTGCATCTCTTATACGTCAAAATTGAATTCATATCATTGGCTTTATTTCTAATATAGACAGGAAAATTTTATAACATGCTACATTTTGTTAATTTGAAATTATGATCACTGCGAAACCATTCAGGTAAAGAAATATGAAAGCCTTTATATGACAATGAAGCATAAAGATCTTGATTTACAGTTATTGACTCAAAAACAGTTGATATGCCAGATTTTTTATCAAAACATAGTTTATAATGAACCACACTATCATGTATTTTTTTAAATGTAAAGCCTGGCAGAGAATGTTGTTCTGTCAAAGAATCAAGATTAATTATTTTATCAACACATTGAAAATCTTCAAACTCATCTTTTCCTAAATATCTTAAAGTTGATTCTTTTCGGGGCAACTTTGAAACCCTTAGAGTCGACGATCCATTTATTTCATTGGTTTGAATAGTTGGAACTGAAAGAAGATTCCATTTCAAGGTGCATCTTTTTCTGTAATTAATAAATTTGTCATCAAAATGATTCACACTAATAGCTGAATATTTTAATGGAACCTAATCTTTTCTATTAACAAAGTATATCCATCGTTTTTGCAAATCAAATTCTTCAGGAAAATGAAATGTTGACTTTTTTGGACCATTAGAGTAACCAGTTTTACTGTTTGTAGCAACACATTTGTTAACCATATACTAAAACAAATCAAAAAAATGTAACAAAGTCATTTTTAAATATAAAGTTAACTTACATTTATTATTGGAATTATCTCCACTTAAATAACATCGTATAAAAAAGCAGTTCGACTATATACAGTAATAATAATTGACTGTCAGTGTGTCTTTTTCATTATTCCACTCTCTAATAGAATATAATGAAACAGGCAATCAGTCAGAATACATTCACATATTAATTAGTTTGGAATACATTACATATTAAATGACTATAAAAGCATAAACCAATGCATGCAAGCAAATATTTATATAGTAATTGTTACAATATTATAATTCAATATTTTATTCAACACCTTTATATAATATTCACTGGTATATATTGTTATTGTTGTTGTTGTTAAAACCTTTCATACATAATTTGAAATTTAAAAATAAGCTGTAAAAAAACTGGCCTCCTAATTTTTTACGGAAAATGCAACAAATCAGGCCGTATAAAAACAGTAGGCCATGGCTCATTTTAGCAAAGACTAAATCATTTTACATAGACTTAGCAAACCGTTTAGCAAAGTGACGTCCAATCAAACTTTCTTCAAGAAAAGAACTTACGGCTTCGAGGTGCGTTCTTTAACTGGATCTCAGCTCCTCAACCAAAGTCAATGAGTAGTCATCAATGGCTTTAGATCTAAATGAAAAGCTGTCATTAGTGGCGTGCCTCAAAACTCGGTTATTAGCCAGTTGCTCTTTGAGATCTTCACTAATAATCTGGTGGACAGCATCACTTATTATATGAAGCTGTATGCCGACGACATTATCACGAAAAATTATAGGAATAATTGAGATTGAATCGGACAACATAACTCTCCAAGCTGACATCAATGAAGCAGTGGAATGGTCAAATATTTGGCTCATACATTTCAACGTTTAGAAATGCAAAGTAATGCATATTGCCAGCGCTTACAATAAGCCAACGCACGATTACTTAATGGTTAACGTTGACGGCACAATTCTTCCACTCATAAAGTTTGTAGTCAAACGAGACCTTGGTGTAATGATCTACAATGATCTTAAAGTTAGACCACAAGTAAAGTTGCATCAATAGTTAATAAAATGCTAGGGCAACTCAAAAAAACATTTTGCAGCAGCAGTTTTCAGTTATGGCGCCCACTTATTTGCATTTACCAACACCTTGAGTTTGCTGTACAAGCTTGGTCGTCGCACTTAAATTCCGATATTACTATCCTATTACAATATCCAATATAACAATCCTAGAGCAAGTCAAAAATTGAACAAAAAAATCTTAATCTCATTGAGCAATTTAAAATCATACATCAACTCGAACTTGTTAACTTCATCGTCCCGCAAAAACACTAAAATAGAAAAATCAAATATATTCTGAGAGGGCATAACCATAGTCTAAAACTCCAATCAGTAAGAAATTGGGAAAAATGAAACAACCTTTTTACAAATAGAGTTGTCGCTCCATGGAATGCGCATTAGTGAACGCTCCATCGTCATCGCTTTCAAAGACAGCATAAAAAATAACTTTTTTACCTACATATATATATATATATATATATATATATATATATATATATATATATATATATATATATATATATATATATATATATATATATATATATATATATATATATATATATATATATATATGTCTTTATAGTGTGGGATCTGGTGTAGGGTAGACCGGGGAAATGCCGACACACGAGGCAAATTCGACACCCTGCTCTGTAGTTGTATTTTGTAAGTAAAGCACTGTTGTATAGTGCTGCTACCTGGTGGACAACACTAAAACTAACGCTCAGTGAATTTTATGCGAATACGCGTACTGCTTCTTGTTTTACTATAAATAACTAACTAGTTTTTGAAGTTTTCCATGTTAAAACTTCTGGATGAACTGAGGTAAGATTCTAATTGTTAGTATTACTAAAAAACCACTTAGCTAGAAAATACATATTAAAACTAACATTTTGGCATAGCCGTTTTAGGATTTGGAGCTAGCAGTAGTTTGTAGGGTTAGGTTTCCGCCAGAGGCGTAGAAAGAATTTTTTGGTGTTCGAGATAGGTAACTTCCAGACATGAAGCAAACTCCAAATATTTTTATGTTTATACTTATGTCAAATAATGAGGGTTTGCAAAAAATTGCGATGATTGGAGGCTGGGAACAAAAAAGCCCCAAAATTTTTGCCTCCCCTGCCCCAAACGTGAGAGCAACAAGTTGATAAAGTATTTTTTGTACTATTCTTAACTAGACTTATATTCATCGATAAATTTTAAGTTTCATAGTATTATCTATTAGCGTTTAAAAATTATTACCATATAAAATTTGCAACCCCCTCAAATTGAGGGGGGTTTAAACATTATATGGTCATAATTTTTAAACGCTAAAATATTTTAAAATGAAATCTAAAATTTATCGATGAATATAAGTCTAGTTAAGAATAGTACAAAAAATACTTCATCAACTTGTTGCTCTCACGTTTGGGGCAGGGGAGGCAAAAATTTTGGGGCTTTTTTGTTCCCAGCCTCCAATCATTGCAATTTTTTGCAAACCCTCATTATTTGACATAAGTATAAACATATAAATGTTTGGAGTTTGTTCCATGTCTGGAAGTTACCTATCTGGAACACCAAAAAATTCTTTCTACGCCTCTGGTTTCCGCCATCTTGTTCCACCGGGGTAACACCGACACACCACCACGTCGGCATTGCCCCGTTATTTATAAAATATTTAAGGTGGTCCTATACTAGAAAAAATCGAAAAAATTATTTTTTCAAAAATTACAAATTCTGAAATTTCAAACATTCTACATTCCGAATATATACAAATCATTATATTCAATTATATTTCAAATAATCTAAATTTGTAAGTTATAATTTTTCCTAGGCAACACCCCTACCAACGGATTTTTTATATTAAAAAAAAGCTATTTTAGAGTTTTTCGCCATTATACACTAAATTTATGACACTATTAGAAACATTAGAGCCGGTAACTGATTTCTATTTGCTTAACTTAAGAAAGTAATGACTTGCAAGAACAATTTGTATGTTTACAATTATTACTTATAGAAAAGCCTCGTGTTTAACTTTATTTGATCTAAATGCTTATTATTCATCAACAGTTTCTCATAGCAATTAAAGCTTTTAGCATTATTTTAACATTAATTTTTCTCTGTATTTATTATAACGTTCAAGTTTTGTTTGCTATAAATTATATATATATATATATATATATATATATATATATATATATATATATATATATATATATATATATATATATATATATATATATATATATATATTTTATATATGTATATATTTCATTTTTTCTCATAAAATATCTTTATTGTTGTTTTTCTCAACATAAGATTTTTTTTACGCGGTGCAATAAATATCTTGTCATTGCTTTGTCTGATTTTGCTGAAACTTTAAGGATTTATTTATTGCATATATATACATTCACCTTACCAAAATAAATTATGTCAACGAACCGGTTCAAAAATGGCGGTGTCTTTTCCAAGCCTTTTTGTAGCTTTTTTTAAGCCTTAAGCCTGTTTTCCTCCCAAATTATCAATAATCTGTTAAATCATTAGATTTTGTCAAGGTTAGTGCAATTATATGTTGTTAAAAATTTGTGAAAATTTCATGATCATACTATTCTTGGTTCACAAACTGTTTATCGCGGCGTGTAGTCCATATTTTGGGTTTGGTCCATAATTTGACCCTATTTATTTTTTTTCACTTTTTCGATTTTTACTGTGTTTTAAACATAAAATGCTATATCATTTCTAAAAAATCAAAAAATTAGAATGTATTTTAAACTTTTTGGATTTTCTAGTATAGGACCACCTTAAATCAGTTTGGAAAACTTTTTATTTGTATTGCCTTTCAGATGGTGAGATCAAGTAAACGCACCTCCGAGAGGGGTAAATGGGACGAGGAAACTTTAAAAAGAGCATTTAAACTTGTACAAAATGGCAGATCCGTAAAAAGCGTTTTAAATGAGTTGGGGCAATCCAGGCACCCAGAATAACTCTACACGACCGACTAAAATCGAATTCCACAGCTAAACCAACATTTGGTAGAAAAGCGGTATTTACTCCTAAACAAGAAGCATTACTTGCTGATCACATCAAACAACTATCAAGCCAGTTTTATGGCGTAACCCTTACTGATTTGTGTCGACTAGTCTTTAACCTCGCTGACAGGTTAAACATTAAAAATAGTTTTAATAAAGTTATTAAGATGGCTGGGGAAGACTGGGCGACTGGTTTCAGAAAAAGAATCCCAACTTTGAGTATGAGACAGCCCTTGGCAACAAGCCTCAATCGAGTTCTGGCTTTCAATGAAGCTGAAGTTGATTTGTTCTTTGCTAACCTAGATGAGGTATATATGAAACACTAATTTAAGGCGACAAGAATATTCAATATGGATGAAACAGGTATTTCAACGGTCGAAAAACCCGGTAAGGTATTAGCACCAAAGGGCCAACATCAGGTGGGATCCGTTAAAAACTGGGAGCGGGCGAGAAACATTACGGTGGTCTGTGCTGTCAGTGCTTCTGGAGGATTCATCCCACTAATGTTTATCTATCCCCATAAGCGGATGTCTCCACAACTAGAAAGAGGGGGCCTCCGGGAGCCATCTATACATGCTCTCACAACGGCTGGTCAAACGAAAACCTCTTCCAAGATTGGCTAAAACATTTCAAGAAGAACGCTAAACCAACAATAGAAGATTCTGTGCTATTGGTGTTAGACAATCACGACAGTCACAATTCTCTAGAAAGTTATGAATTTTGCAGAGTGAATCACATTAATGTAGTTTCTTTCCCACCCCATACGTCCCATAAG
This sequence comes from Hydra vulgaris, assembly GCF_038396675.1. Lineage (NCBI taxonomy): Eukaryota > Metazoa > Cnidaria > Hydrozoa > Anthoathecata > Hydridae > Hydra > Hydra vulgaris. Next base: position 53,688,093 of record NC_088925.1, read on the forward strand.
CTACAGTCTTTGGATTTATCATTTTATGGGCCTTTGAAAAAAGCATTCAACATACAGTGTGACAAATTCTTAAGAGCTAACCGCTTCAAGAAAATAACAGTGTACGACATTGCTTCCATCTTTAACGAAGCATACATGAATGTCGCAACAATGGAGAAAGGGGTTTCAGGATTTTCTGCATCCAGTATTTTCCCTTACAAGCCAGAAAAATTCAGTGATCTGGATTTTATCTGCGAGAACACGATTCAACAACCAGTCATAATCGACCACGAAAATGTTGATGAACCGCCCAACTTGGAATCTATTCAAGATATCAATCTGTCTGCCGCTAAGCACCCAGAAACCACCAATGAATCTGCTACTGAAACTTGATAGCATTCAGGGCATCAGAAAGTTGTGCGTAAGAAAACTGCTTGCTTGAATTTAATAGAGATTTATGCTAATCCAGAAACTGGTTCTTCAAAGCAGGACACAGTTCTAAAAGCTGTTCCAAAACCCTCCCAAAGCCTAACATGTTTCAAAGAAATTCTGGAATATTTGTCACCTCTTCTATCTTTGTCAACAGATAATAAAGATGGTCGCAATAACAGAAAGCAACACTCCATAATTATGACAGGAACCCCTATGAAAGCAGTTTTAGAAGAAGCTAAAAAGAAAAAAGAAATTAAAGATGTAAAAGCCAAGCTTAGACTAAAAAAACTTATGCACAACCCTAAGGTGATACCTAAAGTCAAACTTAAACTCTTGAAGAATAGGTTTTGCAATGTTGGAAAAATCGTGAAAACTAAAATGAACACCCATCCTAAAAACAAGTCCGCAGTAAAAAAAAACAACAAAGAAGAGGTGTCGTAGAAAAATTTCTTATGAAGAATAAACTTCTGAGGAAGACATTGATGAAACTAAACTATGTAACGATGACGAGCTTGACGACGGGATTAATTTATTTTCAAAGGACACTGAGATGTGTCTAGTTTGTGGTGAATATGGAAAAAAAATTGAACTCTGGTATCGTTGTGTCTATTGTGGAAAATGGGCGCATGCAGATTGTAGCGGTTATGATTCCCCTGAAAACTATATTTGTGACTTTTGCCCTACTCATTAAACTTCGATTTAAAAAAGGTTTTTTTTTGTATCTCAAAGATTTAACCTGTCTTACTTTGTTATTATCAATTATATACTACGTTTATTTACTCTATGTAACAATAAAATATGTTTGGTAAAATAATTGTCTTATTAATTACTATTGTCGGTATTACCCCAAAGTGGTGTCGCAATTACCCTGGTGGCTGGGGAAATACTGACACTGTGCTTAAATTACGAAAAACATTCATGTAACATTCAATATAAATAATTTTAAAACATTACATATTAATTTGATGCAGTAAATTAGGACAAATCTTTAGGTACTTTAACCAAAATCCTATCCTAGAAAAAATTATAAAAATCAAATTGTATTAAGGTGTCGCCATTCCCCCGGTCTACCCTATATAAATATATATATATAAATATATACATATATATATATATATATATATATATATATATATATATATATATATATATATATATATATATATATATATATATATATATATATATATATATATATATATATATAAATATATATAATTATATATATATATATTTACATATTGATAGCTTCACCTTATAACAAAGTTTTATTCCTATTAATTGTAGCACTGATATTTTTGAGACCATTTCTTAAGTGTTATGCTTTATAAACGTCTGCTGTAGTCTTTATCTGCGTCATTAAAACTATTTATGATGATTTTTGACGTCGCGCATTATATATCGTTTTTTTTTTTTTTCTAAATTTTTTTGTTTGTTGTTTGTTAAATAACGAAAAAATTACAGTAATACAAAGCCTGGCAAGCAAAAGACAAATTTACCGAGCCCCGTTACACATGTGGTTTTTGCAAAGATTTAAAAATTTAATACATAATGAATAATAAATAAAATGGCATATTAAATAAATAATAAATAATAATAATAATGAAAAACAATAAATGAAATATAATTAAAATGGCAAATTCATAAAAAATTTTGGCAAAATTTTTCAGCAAATGATATTTTCATTGGATAAATTATGAAATAAAATAAAAACTAAAGTATAACAGAGTGTTAACTAAAAAAAGTTGTAAATCAATAAAAGATGAGTTTTTTTTCGTGAGAATTTTCTTCAATTCAATTCAATATATTCCTATATATTTTGTCAATGAAGAAATAGTTTTACAATTGTCTTTTAAAAATAGAACAAATTTATTAAATTCTGACAGGAAAAAGCAGAAGCAATACGTCTTATCATCTTGCTCATTTATTAGCAAAATAATTTACTTTTTTTACATTTGTAAAAAATTTAAACGTGTAAGCTCGTAAAATATAAGACTTATACTTTATGACTCATATTATAAGCGTAGAATTAGTTGTTACATATTGAAGAATTTTACATACACCAATAAATATTTAAATACGTGTTAAAATGCAAAAAAAACTCTTTCTATTGGTTAGACTTAATAAATGTTGTTTCACTGTTTTTTAAATGTGGATTTATATAACTATTCAGGATCGAGTTCCATAGATGCGGACCGACAAGTAATTGAGATGACGGAATGTAAAAATTGTGAACGGAATGGCTTGTTAAGTATCTGTGCTCAGGGTCGGACTGGCAAGGGAGGTTGGAGGGATTCCCCAGGGCCCCGGATCCTCTCTGGTTGGGAAGCCAGTGCTTCCCAACTAGAGAGGTTAGGAAATATTTAATGGGGCTGGAGATTTTATTATTTAAAATATTATTATTTCTTAGTAAACATTATATTTCAGTTTTTTGTATTTATAAAAAATATATAGTGAAATATAATTAGAGTTCAGCTTAAAATACAACTGTATTTAAATTTTTTAGATTAACCCGTTTTACTGCAGTAAAACGGGTTAATCTAATAAATTTCTCATTTTCCAAATAAAAAAAAAATTTTTTAGAAAATTTTTTATATATAATTAAAAAAAAATTTATATTATAAAAATATAAATAAATAACATTATAATAAAAAAATAAAACTTTTTGATTTTTAATTTTGTGTTAATGGCTATGTTCTTTAAACAATAAAATACAAATCGTATTTGGTTACCATAGCCATAAATCCATTTTAGCATGGCATTAATGTGCAGAAAGTAGAGTGGTGCGGCGCGGCGCGGCATTTTAGATTTACTAAATTTCTAAAACCTTGCATATGGATTTATTTTTTAAACGTGTCGAATAAATTTATGGACGGAGTGCATGTCAAAGATATGGAAATTTGCATGCACATTATTAGAAATTTCCAATACTCTTTTAACAAATAAACTTATTTTAAGATTAAGGGTTTAACTTATTTTTGCTAAAGCTTTTGCTACTATAAGGACCCCAGCCATTAATTAAAGAGAAAAATAGCTGAAAATATGTTAGAAGCATGTTATTATAAAGTTTAAACATAAGCAATAATTTTTGATAAACCGTGAGGTTAAAATTATTTTGTTCTAACTCTGCATTTGTTTAAACTGAGATAAATCAAGTTGAAGTTTTACATTGTAATGCAGTAGAATTGGCAATATATTTTTCATTAATAAAAACTTTTTTCAATACTTGGCTATATACTAAAAATAATTATTTGTTTTGAAAAAAAAAGTAATTTGCTGAAATTGCTATTATGGCCCGACCCTGTTTGAAGATAATTTCGATAGATACATTTCGCGTTAATATTATTTTGTGTTATCTCCATGTTTTAGTAAATACAATTTAAACGTTTTGCGAAAATCAAATGAACAACAAATTACTTTTAACTTAGGGATTTCAACGCAAATATAGAAACCTAAAACACTTCGTAGGAAAACTTAAATGGATGGGATGATATAGTTAGCTTTCTTATTGCTACTTAGACAGATTTCAACTGATATCGCTTCTGGAAGGATGGGCAGCTTTAAACAAGAGCTATATTATTTAAAGAAAATCATTTCAATCTAAAAAGATTTATTGAAAATAAACAAACAAAGTTTTTAATAAAAATAACATGTTAATAACAGTTTGAATAAACCTTATACAAAATAAAACTCAATGTTGCATAACATAATTAAAGTATATAAATAAAACAATTAAAATGAAATTTGTTTCCGGATAACAAACATCTACAACTGGCATGTATGGGTACACAGAAACAATGTCTTTTACTTTCTCACTTGAAATTTCAATATTATGTTGAAACCAAGATGCCAATGGAATTGACGGTTCTTAAAGATTACTTCCTGATCCTCTAGTGTTTTTTGGTTTAGACAGCCGTGCTTCTTTATAAATATCTGTTAAACGACTCTTGAAATACACATGAACAGGAGCATTAGATCTATATACAAGTGTTTTGACATTAAAGTATGGAACCTTTTTGTAGTTCATAAGACAGGCATTTTTTGAGAAATTTTTGATGTCCTTTTTTTGCATTTGGTATACAAAAAATGGTTTGCGTTGGTTAACATTTAACATTGCTTTTACCAACTCGGGAGGGTTGAATATTTCTGCCGAATGTAATGATTTCTCAATCTGACAATGTATATTATGACATTCCTGAATGGAGCTATACCCTGGCTCACAATACTTTTGTTCAATGATTTTAATATTTGGATGATCAATAAGAAACTCACGCAATGCAGCTGACATATGACTGTTTCTATTTTTTGGAACACAAGAATCAAACCAAAGTAAAAACTTGTCAATATTAAGATCCTTTGTAAACTTGATTTAGCATACATATCACAGCACTAGCAATATCGCTACCAGAATGACCAGACATACCTTCATGCCATAATACACAAATGCTTTTTTGTTCAGCGAAGAGTAACCTGTTAAATTATAACAACTGAGCTTTCTTTTATAAAAAAAGTTTCCCACTTTACTTTTTAGCAAGCTCAAGATATTTTGTAGATCAATAAAAACTATGGTTGTGGTAGGGGAGTTCAACTTTCGATCCTTATCTCTCTCGATCTTTGTTTCATTTTTTGATGCAATATGCTTGTTATACTTTTGGATTTGCTCTTTATTTGCATTTTCAATAATGCAAAATTGGTAGCATGTATCACACAGATCTTTTTTTGGCTTTTGAAATTCAATATTAAATTTGGTGTTAGAAATATTGAAATTCAATATTAAATTTGGTGTTAAAAATATTGCGGTACATACATTCCTGGTCAAATTTTATATTGAGTGCAATATGTTAAATATAAATCATAAAGTTTCTTTAAATTTAATGAACCATCAAAATATTGTTTGCAGGAAATGCTTCAACAATAATGTGACTCAACTCGTGTAAACAAGTTAATATGATTTTCTATACTCTGTTTAGTCATTTCAAGAACTTTTTTTTTTACAATTTTCCCCCCATTTTGTAGGGGCAGGAATACCAGTTTCAAGCTTATTTTCATGATAGTGTGATATTTGCCTGCTGCTGTCTAATGTAGACAAATAAAAAACCTTACATACACGATGTTTGACATTATCAACAAAGAAATTGTAAAAATAAGTGTATTTTCTTTTTGATTTGCTTACTTTATTAGTCTGAGTCGTTTTTTTATCTAAATGTTCAGTAGTTTTACTAAAAAAGTGTTGCTTTTCAATCTGAGACATTACCCACAGTCTATTAAATAATATTTTTTTCTCGTCTTCTGAAATTTTTACGGAACACTTAAAATTGCAACAATTTCCACGATCTTTTTTATTTTTAATACTTTTTGGTTGAATAATCTTGATATTTATATATTCTTTTCCTGATTGCCTATAGTCGTTGTCGCCTTTTTATTTTGACTGTTTCCACTTATAACAGTTTGCCTTAAGTTATTTTGTTTTCCCACCGTGCGGAGGTAATCGTAGTTGACTGGCAATTGAAAGATGTGTTGAAACATAGGGAGTAACCATGATATTAGCTTGTTGTGGGTAAACTAAAAATAAAAATTAAACATAAAAAAGTTATGCAATGCAAATAGGTGAAAATAAGATAATTTTTTCCACATATGAAGCGATTCACTTAAATTTGAGTCTTTATTTATTTAGTATATACAACAAATAGAGTGCTCAATATATATATATATATATATATATATATATATATATATATATATATATATATATATATATATATATATATTGAAAAAAATATATATATATATAAAAAAATATATATATACATATTGAAAAAAATATATATATATATATATATATATATATATATATATTTATATATATATACTTGTAACAACAAATATAAATGTATTCTATAAAATAAAGTGCTCAATGTTTTTAAGAGAACAGAGCATTAATAAATTATTAAAAATCACTTATTAATTTCAATTTTTTACACAATGTTTTGTCAATAAAGACTCTTCAAAAAAAAAAAAATATATATATATATATATTAAATAATACGTTCGTGTTCAATGAATCTGCCAGAGCTAGATCTAGCTATGGCAGAATCATCTTCTAGAAGTGAAGAAGACAAAGTCGAAAAAAATAATGACAATTCAAAATTTACACAAAATATCAGATAAGTAGAAGACAAAAATTCGGAAAGCGATTATGAAAGTGAAGAATTTCTTTATGATTATTTGTCTCAAAGTGACAATGACACTGTGCTTTTCTCAAAAGAAATTGAAAAAAGCGATGTTTCTTTTAATCATAAACTGGCAAAATTGCAGTAAAGCACTGCTGTTCACGTGAATAAGTAAACGAGCTGTTAGCTCTACTGATAGCAGAAGCCTTATGCTATCTGCAAAAACAGCTTTTTGTATACCAGTCTCAAGACCAAAATAACAGTATTGACCACCACACTTGCCTTCGACAGTAACTGATTTTGGAGCCTGAAGCAAAGTTCTTTTATCTTTCAGTGAGGATAAGAAAAAAAGGAAACAAAGTACCAAAATTAGATAACGTTGATAAGTTCTCGATGGCTGAAGGTAGTGTGTTATTAATTATTTTTTAGTGAATTCTTGTTTAATTTTATTAGGTTTGTAAAAATATTCAACAAAAGTTGTTTTGTGAAACTATTTTAAATTATAGAGTTTCAAAAGAGAGTGTTATATTTTCTTACTGATATAAGGAATCCCAAAACACATTGAAAAAGCCTGATTATAATAGCGAATTTATAAGCCAAATAAGTTTTATTTTGTTGGTAGCTAAATTTGTTGACAAGATATTAGATGACGAAAAAGACACAATCATCAAGAGTGAGTTTTAATAAGTATTTCATTAAATAGTTATATCATTTAGTTTCAGAACTTTTTTTAATTTTATGTCTACAGCTTTATGTCAAAACTTATAAAAACTTATAACTGTATATATTAGAACAATGGCTTCTTATTTGGTAGTATAATTTTAATGGTTTAAGGGCAATTAATGTTAAATGTCTACAGTTTCATTTTCATTGATATAATTATAATACATTATGAGTGAGCTTAGGCAATTTTTACAACCAGATGCTATTCCTGGTGTTAACTTGTTATTGAGATCAGGACTGATTATTTTTTTCTTGTTATACTAACAGAAGTTTACCAGACTATATGGTGCTATGAAAGGTATACCTTTATAAGATATATAAAACTTTTTTAATTTTATTTACAGCTTCTTCTATTGAATACGATGAAGCAACTGAACTTTATTTGATGGCATTTTGTCTGACTTCTTAAAATACGCTCCATTTCGAAAGGGTGGCGGAAAAGAAAGGAAATTAGATTGATTGTTATAAATATTTACATATATTTCAATAAAGAAATATTTTCTTGTTGTCTACTAATATTTTGTTTTCAGTGTTAATTCAACATTACCAAAAAAAAATTTCAGTTATGAAAAAACTTAGGATTGAGTTGATGTTTTAAGTAAAACAAGAAAAACTTAACTGATATAATATTTTTATTTTTAATAAAAACAAAAGTACTAATCATGAGGTATTAAAAATTGGTATTAATATTAATGTTTATTAGATGAAGATGTGTAAAAAATAAGTTACAAGTTATTATTTGGTCTTTAAAATTGTTTGAATGATAACTTATTATTTATTGAGATGTTTTCTTTTTTAATTTTTGTTGCTTTTATATTTTCAATCAAACTAAGTTATTGTTGTGTGATATTTTATAATAAACTTTATATTATATTTTGTATCAATAATGATTATTATCTATTTTTGTTCAATATTCCGTATTACTCTTATGTAGTTAATTATGTTTTAGCAACCTGGGATTCTTTCATTATTTTCCTTTGATGCCTTGAGTTATTTAAACATATTCAGAACTATGCAGATTAATAGAATAATAAATATATTCATAAAAATGAATTTAAAATATAATAAATTTATAAAATAAAGAAAATCTTATCTTTGCTAATAATGTCTACTAATATTATTGTTTAGCAAGTATCATGGTTATAAAATGTCAAGATTTAGCTAGTTTAACTAGGCCTGTTAGTACACTTATATTATGCTTTCTTCATTTCATTATTAGTTCATATAATATTTTCAAAATCAAATATGTGGAAAGGAGCTGTTTGGAATGAAGATTCACAAGGAGAAAAGGTGTAATTCCATCTAATTGGATTAATGATAAAACTGTTTATTGGCCTCCAGGTACCAAAGCATTGACTGCATTAAAATGCTGAGAAGAATTGGCTTAAGTTTCCACAAATTAAAACTAAATTCTCTTCAGGTATTACATCTATATATTACAGTTATTATTTTTTAAATAATTTTGTTAGGAAGAGTTATTTTGTTGATACAAAATATATACAGTGGCGAGCAAAATAATAGGTGTGAATAATAAATTTCACTTAAATTGACATTTTACAGTATATTTTATAAAGTGACATCTAGGAACTGATTGCTACATAAACTATGCTTATTTTATTAAAACAGAGATTTATAGTATATTTCCAATTTCTTACAAATTTATGAGGGGAATACCCTATTTATATATTTAACCTACAAATTTGGTGGATCAAAATAATAGGTGTGTGTTTATTTTAACCTGTTTGGTGTAGGATTAAAAACATTTTATTATTTTTATTTGTTGTTGATATAAAGGTAAGGTCAATATTTATGCAACTTATATAAAATAATAACATATCATATTTGTATTGAATTAGAATTAGATATAAAATGGGACGAGGAAAACATTGCACAGCGATAGAAAGAGGAAGACCACGCAAAACGTGTCAGCGTATGGATGATCACATTACAATTATTTCAAAAAAAGACCCATTCAAGCCAGCAACAAAAATTTTAAATGAAATTAATGAAAATATTAGTGTTAGGTCAGTTAGAAGAAGGCTTTTAGAAAGTAAGTTGCCAGCTCGAACTCCGAGGAAAGTACCATTACTTGGTAGAAAGAACATTATGAAAAGAAAAATTTTTGCAAAAAATCATATTGCTTGGCGGGGACCAGATATGACCAAAAAATGGCGTAATATTTTGTGGAGTGATGAAACTAAGATTAATTTATTAAATTCTGATGGAAAACAGTATGTAAGAAGATCATCAAAGCAAGAACTTTCACCTCGCTTCACTGCGAAAACAGTGAAACACAGCGGAGGAAATATAATGGTGTGGGGCTGCTTTTCCTGGTCGGTGTGGGGCCACTTTTTTGGATCAAAGATATTATGACCCAATATACATACGTAGACATACTAAATAATGTCATGTTGCCATTTGCCGAAGAAAATATGCCAATAATTTGGCATTTCCAACAGGACTGCGAACCAAAACATACATCCAAAGCTGCGAAAGAGTGGTTTACGACCAATAATATAAAAGTTTTAGAATGGCCACCTCAGCATTCCTGTAGAAGTTTGCAGAAAACTAGTGGATTCAATGCCGTCAAGATGCACGGAAGTATTAAAAAATAAAGGGTATGCAACAAAATATTAATAATTTGCAACCCTTTTGACTTCCATCTTTATTTTTTATTTTACACCTATTATTTTGCTCGGTGTGGAATTTATTTTTTTTAAATTAAAATATATTATATATATTTAATAACTTAATTTTTATTAATTTCTGTTTATTTATGTAATAAAATAAAAGTTCTAATAAAAATTCAAATTTTTATTTTATTTGTTTCAAAGATATTCTCGTATTTGTTAATTTTTTGGTTCGCACCTATTATTTTGCTCGCCACTGTAACTATTCATATACCTATTTCAATTCCACAGAAAGCAAACAGGATTATGAAAAATTTGAATTTACAACTACAAAAGAAAAATGTTATAATGAGAATGTCTATTTACGAAAAAGAAAACATAAACAAAGATAATTTCCCAAATATGTATATATATATGTGTATATATGTATATATATGTGTATATATATATATATATGTATATATATATATATATATGTGTATATATGTATATATATGTGTATATATATATATATGTATATACATATATATATAAATATATATGTATATATATATATGTGTGTATATATATATATATGTATATATATATATATATATATATTTGTATGTATATATATAAATATATATATATATATATATGTATATATATATATATATATAAATATGTATATATATATATATACATATATATATATATATATATATATATATATATATATATATATATATATATGTGTGTATATATATATATATATATATATGTATATATATATATATATAAATATATATATATATATATACATATATATATATATATATATATATATATATATATATATATATATATATATATATATATATATATATATATATATATATATATATATATATATATATATATATATATATATATATATATATATATATATATATATATATATATATATATGTGCAAGGGATCATTAAAAATTGCTTTAGCAAATACATGCTATTTAACATGAAAAATGACATTATTGACCTCTGTCCAAGCCCATAAGTGTAAAAACATGGACGTTAAACCTAAATTAAAACAAAAAAATCCTCTATAATAGGTGCAAAATCTCCTCCAAAATCCTATTTTTCTTATGAAAATTTTATGTGGCCACCCCGATTATTACTTTTTAATGTTAGAAAAACTTAATATTTTGGTTATTAATTTATTTTGAAAAAAGGTTGTTTCATTTAAATTAAATATTTGAAAAAATTATTAATAATCATCTAACAGCAGGGCCGTCCCGAACGGGGGGGGGGGAAGGGATGTCCCACCCCCCCTAAAGCTGTCATATAAGCATTTAAGTTGAGACATTTAGCAAGTTTTGAACTATAGTTGGCTAATTGCAAATATTGAGGACCTTTTTTTTGTGTGTGTGTGTGTCTCTAGTTGCAAAAAATACAATCTACCCCCCCCCCCCCTCCCCATGAGAGTCTGCTTTGGGACGGCCCTGCTGTTAGATGATTATTAATAATTTTTTATAAGTTTAACACCTTTCCATTCATTATATTTTTTTCAAGTTTTCCTTTTTTGATTTTCTTAAATATATTTTTTTTATTTACAGCCTCTTCTATTGTATTCAATAGAGCAAAAGAAACCTCGGTTAATGGAATATTGTTTGATTTTCTAAAATACGCTCCATTTCAAAAACGTGATGGAAAATAGAAGAAGTTTGTGTAGATTTTATTCAATTATATGTAGATTATATTCAATTATTTGTAAATCTTATTCAATTATATGTAAATATATGTAATATTTAAATATATTTTTCAATAAAACAACTTTTATCTCTTGCTTTAATAATACTATTTTAACTAAACTAAACTTAAAAAGTTCTAAATAGTCTAAGTATAGACTATAAGTAGTTGATAAATATTTTGGAACCTTTCCATACGTTAGAATGCTATTATAAAAATTAGTGAGCCACAAAAAAAGATTGTTATTATGAGAGTGTTTAAGGTGTTCAGCACTTACCCCACAGCTATTTGGGGACTTATTACTATTTAGTTGTGATATGCAGTTTATAATATCAGCTGCTGTAATAACTAGTGAATTAGGCTCGTTACTTAAAGGTGGAATTTGATGAGGATTATGGTCATTATTTGTAATAAGCGGCGTATTAAGTATAGATTGAAAATGTTTTCTAAACTCTTTAACGATATATTTTATGTTTTGCGATTTATTAATTGTAAATAAACGAGTTGTTGCTTTATTTTTGATTTTCTGGGACAACGAATGTTGTCCCAGAACTTCTGAAGACTTGTTGTTCGTAGATTTTCAATATTTATCGCTTTTTCATAGATGATTTTTCATGGATTAATGCGATTTATAAACAATTTTATTGGTTGTTGGAAATAGAACAAAATAATATAACTATCGCTATTTTGCGCATAGAACAATCGGTTACACCTAATTTGACACTATTTAGTGTTTTTTTCCAATTTTAAAAGGTATTACAGCTAGAAAGAAAGTATAACAAAAATAGAGAAAAAGGTATAAACTCATTTTTTTCAAATTTGGAGAAATGTATAAGATCTAAACGAAATGTTTAGATCTTATACATTTAAAGCAAAAATTTCTTTTAGTAAAAGGTTGGCGTATGCATATCTATCTGCATTAACTAAACTAACTCGCTTGTTTTAGTTTGCCATTATCTTTTTTAATGAAGACGAGTAAAAAGATTTTTTTTCTAATTTGTTTGCTATAACTTTTGCAATTTAAGTGTTCATCATACAATAAACCTAAAACTTTCATTGAATAGACTTTTTTTTATTTTATTGTAATTTAAGACTAAATCTGGAAGTTTAAGGGATAAAATGCCCGTTTTAAAGGTTTTGTAAACAAAATGAGTTATATCATTATTTAAGGGAAGATTATTAGCTTTAAACCAGTCATTGAGATTTATTCAGAGTTATTAGTAGATAAAAAGTATTTTGAATTGTTACCAGGAAATAAAATATTAGTATTGTACTCAAATAGAATAAAATTTAGGAATTTGGAGGATAATGAACATCATTTATATATTTCATTTATATACCACAACAACTGGTAATGTTGTTCGAAATGTAGTCCAACACCCAGGTAAAAGTAATCTAAAGAATATAAAATTAGCATCTCTTATTCAAGGGAAATCCAAGGCAATACACATGCTTTAATTAAGTTAGCCATACTCTATCCTGTTGTGTGCTTAATTCAAAGTGCATCTATTTTACATGTTTTTAAAGTTTAGAAACCATCCTTTATTTTATACTTTTATTTCTTTATCTATATACAAACTATTTTACATAATTTAGAAGTTCTTCAAAGACAAAATAAAGAAATCTGAAAATTGCCGCAGATGACATAACAGTATCTCAGCTTCTTCACACTTAAAGATGTAAAGAACTGAGTCTCAAGAAAAAAACTCTAAAAATTCTGGTGAAATTGATGATCCTGAAGATGGTTGAAACCTTTGAGACTGTAGTTTATAACTCACTAGCAGTTGCAAAGAAGTTTAAAGTAGCTCGAATACATTAACACAAATATTTCTTTGTTAGCTACAAAACTAAAATAAACAAGTAGAAAACTAAAATGAATCCATCCCAAGCTTTAGCAATCCCATACAAATGCCTTGAGAGATTTTTTATGTTTCAAAGTTCATAGTTTAAACATTACTTTTTATATATCATAATTTTTTATACATGTCCTTTTAAATATCTAGCTCAATAAATGTGAAAAAGTGAGAAATATTTGCAAAAATAGTTCTTTATATTTTAGTTGACCACTATTTTTTCTACCGACCTCAAAGAGGCATTTAAACCTCTAAAAAAGTAAAGAAAATATTTTTAAAATATCTAATCACAAGTTTTTATTGGTTTACTTTTGTTTGAAATATTTTTGTAAACTAAAGTAAGTAATATATATATATATATATATATATATATATATATATATATATATATATATATTTCCATGAAGAAAAAATCAAATCGTTCAGTTAAATAAGATTTTTAAATTTTTTTTGTCTATAAAAAGAAATATGACCACAGTGCTACAACCGACGTGATTTTTATTTCCTAATCTACATACAACCCGTTGCTAGGCTACAGCTAAGATTATTTTTATTTTACATGTACTTCAAAAATATTTAACAAAAATTGTAAAAAAGATGTTTCAGCAGAATTTTAAACCTTTCTTATACTTATACTTCCTTATACTTCTGAATTTTAGGCCTTCCTTATACTTGGCCAGGAATTAAATACTTTTGAGACGGATCGGCTCAAAAATGGTTTTTATTGCCAAAACAATCATGGACAGGGATTAGAAAGGGTTTTAATTGCCAGTATGATCATAGACAGAAACCTATTAATAATAGTGTAAACTTTCTGACTTCCTCTTAAACATTATAAAGGTTTTAAATACGATAATATTTTAAACTTTCTTACCTGCTTTTAGTTAACTAACCTCTTAGAAGATTTGTTATACAATAAATATATAGTTTTACTAATCCTTCATTTGGTTTGTGTATTATCGTGGATGTCACTAGAATACGCGAATGCAAAATTTAAATAACATTTTTATGTTTTATTTTAAAGAATATGTTTTACACGTATTAATTTTTAATGTTGTTTTATAATAACTGTATTACTATTAATTTTTATTCAGTAATTTAATAATTATATTATTATTAATTTAAAACTCCCGCTCTTGCGGAAAAAGACGCGCTCCCGCTCTTGCGGAAAAAGACGCGTCATTTAATAGCGAGAAATTTTTACAAAAAAATGAATAATACAATGAAAAACATCGAAAAAATGATTTCAAGTGAGCTTGAGGAACATAAAAATAGTATTCTCAAAGAAACATAAAGGTAAAGTTGTGAAGACTGCGAAAAAACTGTTAAAGAAATCTTCAAAGCAAAACTGAAAATACAAAGCGAAGTGGTGAACGAGCTCATCGTGTTGGACAATTCAAAGACAACAAACCAATAACATTAATCTTAAAACTCTTAAACTTCCAAGACAAAAACAAAATTCTCAATGTTGTAAAGTATCTTAAATAAAGACTTCGCTCAAGAAACAATATATCATCAAAAAATGCTATGGGAAGAAGTTAAAAAACTAAGAACCTAAGGTAAATATGCCATTTTAAAATACAATAAAATATTTACATGAGATTTAAAAAAATAGCGCTACACACTTTTGTTTTACGCGTTTTCAATTTTAAGTCCTAAAATAATGGCAGTAAAAATATAAACAATAGATTTTGAAATGATGCGCTTTAATGTCTTTGAAACTGCGAATAATATACTTAAAGACGCTGATACGCAAATTTTTCAAATGAATAATTTTAATTCTCGATATTTTGAAACAGAAACTTTTAAAACTGAACTTAAAGCTTATAAAAATCATTTTACGGTAATTCACATAAATATAAGAAGCAAATAAAAATTTTGACAAACTTAAACATTTCCTAATTGATTGCAATTATTTATTCAGTATGATTTACCTAACAGAAACTTGGTGTTCTGATGAATCAATCTAAAATAACTCTAACTTTCAAATTCCCTATTATAAATTATTATCTTCTCAAAGGAAAGCATACAAAAAAGGAGGAGGGATCGCAACTTATGTTCGGAATGATCAAGTGATAAAAGTGGGAAAAGATCGCTCCATTTCTAATCCCGATGGTGAAGTCTTTTCAATAGAGATCATTAACTCCAAGTTTAAAAATATTATAGTCTCTACCTGTTATAGACCACCTAAAGGTGATATTAAAAAATGTTCTGATTATCTAGAAGAAATTTTTCTCAAAATCAATAAAGAGCAAAAAAAGTTGTTCTATATCGGGGGCTTAAACATAGATTGTTTAAAATACAAAGAGTATCCGATTACTAAATTATTTTTTGGTAACATGTTTTAACGTTGTATTTTACCAATTATTAATAAACCCACACGGATAACCTCAAATTCTATTTCTGCTGTAGATAACATGCAAACAAACTCATTTCTAGATACCTCCTTAAAAGCAGGAATAATAAAAATTGATATAACAGATCATTTTCCAATTTACTTTACAATAAAACATGATACAAAAATAAATAATACCTCGAAAAAAAAATTTAGAAAAATAAAAAGAAATTCTATTCAATGTTTTAAAGACACACTATCGGCAGTAGATTTGGTTAAAGTGTATCAAGAATGTAACCTTGGGAACACTAACTCTGCATATAATACTTTCACGGTTATTTTTCTAAAACACTATGATAATCATTTTCCAATCAAAAAAAAAGAAATCAAAGTAAAACATTTGAGCTGTCCACGAATCACGAGCGGAATCAAAAAATCTTCAAAAGCAAAACAAAAACTATATGTTAAATATAAAAACAGAAATGAAGATAACCTATCTACCTATAAACAATATAAAAATCTTTTCGAAAAAATCAGAAAACATTTTAAAAAAATTTATTATTCTAAATTACTTCAAAAAACAAATGAAGATACCAAAAAATCATGGAGCATCATATAAGAAATAATCAGAAAAAATATATAAAAACAAAACAGCTTACCAGATAGAATTATTATAAATGAAACAGAACGCAACGATAAGAACTCTATTGCCAAACAATTCAACAATTTCTTCGCAAATATTGACTCTAATATGGCGTCTAAAATTCAAACCCTAAATAACACCTTTGAAAATTATTTTACTGATTTAAATAACGAACTAACTTTAAACGGATTAAGCTATGAAGAACTCGAAAATGAAAAAAGTTCTTTAAAAATTAACAAAGTACCAGGAATTGATGAAATTTGTAGCAATGTAGTAATGAGTATCTTTCCGATAATAAAGAAACCCCTCTTCAAAATATTGAAATCTTCAATTACAACAGGAACCGTTCTAGAGAAGTTAAAAACTGAAAAAATTGTACCAATATATAAAACTGGAGAACCATACTTACTAAACAATTATAGACCAGTCTCAATTCTACCTGTATTCTCAAGACTCATTGAACGAATAATTTATAATAAATTATACAAATATATAACAAACAATAACATCTAATATACAAAACATTTTGGCTTTCAAAAGCAACATGCAACCGAACATGCAATCGTAGATCTTGTAAATAACATCACTCATTTGTTAATAGAGAATTCGTTCTAGAAATCTTTATAGATCTATCGAAAGCATTCGATACTGTTGATCATGCTATCTTGCTAAAAAAATTGGAAAAATATGGCGTAAAAAATGTTGCATTACTCTGGTTTAAAAATTTTTTGCTAAACAGACACCAATGTTGCTAAACAGACACAAAATACTGATGAAAAACTTTTTGCTAAACAGACACCAATTTTGCTAAACAGACACAAAATACTGATAAAAATATCTGTTCAAAAATGCTTAAGATTGAATGTGGCATTTTATTTTGGTTATTTTAGTATTTAAGTAGTCAATGTGTGCTTTCCATGAAATATTTTCGTCAATTAGAAAACCTAAAAATTTAGTTATTGAGGTTCTTTCAATAATTTTGCTTTCTATTTTTAGCAATAGTAATATATTTGGTATTTTTTTTCTTTTTTGGTTGGGATGGAATAAGATGTAATTGATTTTTTCTTTGTTTAAAGATAATTTATTAGATTTTAGCCAAATATTAGGTTTTTCAATTTCAATTTTTGTTGTTTCAAAGAGTTCTTTAATAGACTGAGATGAATAAAATAAATTAGTATCATCTGCAAACATTATGACATTAAGTTTGTTTAAGACTTTCGGATAATCATTATTGTAATAATGATTATCTGAAATATAATCATAATGTTACATGAAATAATAACTTATGATATTTTTCATGAAATAATAACTTTATGAAATAATAAAGCAAAACTTTGCTTTTCATAAAATATTTTTAAAAATTTACTCACATTTTATAAATATAACAAAAGTGGTATTTTTTTAAACATTTTATTTGGGATTTCTAAAAAATGTATATTTTTTCAAAATATTTAATTTTAACTTTATTAGTCATTAACCATGCAAAAAATAAAAAAAATAATAAAAAATAAAAAAAAGATAAAGTTAAGAAAGCCATCAGCTTAAAACTAAATTAGGATAAATTCATAGTAATGTAGACATAGTAATGTAGATTGCTTCTATCTTGCACAAAATTATTTTATGTTACCTAGGTAAACTATACGAGAAAATACAAATTTTATTTGCTTATTTCCTCAAGATTCAAAGAATTTAAATCACATTCATAATGATCATGTTTCAAGTGATATTGATAGGACTGTCCATATAGTCTCGAAGTATTAAAAATATAAATAAAATTAGTATTGAATGTTCTCGAAGAAGATAATTTTATAATAGTATATCAACTATGTTAGTGCTAATAGGCGCTCTGCTGTTCAGTATACATATGTTCAGTATATATATGTTCAGTATATGAGCTTTTATAAGTTGAAGTTTTTTAGGAGGTTCAACTTTACTTTTTTTATCAACATCAAAGAGACGCCATAAAAACTTCTTTCCAAGTGAGTGTAACCAAGGTTATTTTAATGTTGTAATTCTAATAAAAAAATAACGTTTGTGTATCCAACGTTTTGCGACATTAGACTAAGTTGGTCAATGTCGCCCAACTAAATTATAAACGTAATTATAAGCAATATACTTTTTCAGTTAAAAAAAGTTATTATCTCTGTGATAATGATATCACATATGTATTTAAAATTGAAAAACCACGAATAAGAAACTATTAACTAAGGTAAAAAATTTTGAAACTATCAACTTTTTTTTTAACTTGTTAATTATAAAATCTAACTGATTCGCCCATATTAAATGAAAATTTTTACTACATAATTTGTTAATAAAAACATTTTTGCATAATTAAATGCATAATTTGTTAATAATAACATTTTTGTTTGAAGAAAAAATAGTTCGGTCAAAATTGCAACGTACTATGAGCACTTGATTACTTTTTAAAAAATTATGTTATAAGGAAAACAAATTTATATTTTTTTCTGGATTCTTTTTACAAAATAGTTTTAAAAATATGACATGAATAATCAACGGGAGAGTCTCTCATTAGAAATCCTTTCAAAATTTTTACTACATACACGATAAACAGCTTGTAGGTGTTTATTGTTTATCAAATATCCAATTAATGATAAACTGGTAAATCCCCAAGGTTCATACTAACTCTCTTACTGTTCTTAATATACATTAATGATTATCCGAAAGTCTTAAACAAACTTAATGTCATAATGTTTGCAGATGATACTAATTTATTTTATTCATCTCAGTCTATTAAAGAACTCTTTGAAACAACAAAAATTGAAATTGAAAAACCTAATATTTGGCTAAAATCTAATAAATTATCTTTAAACAAAGAAAAAATCAATTACATCTTATTCCATCCCAACCAAAAAAGAAAAAAAATACCAAATATATTACTATTGCTAAAAATAGAAAGCAAAATTATTGAAAGAACCTCAATAACTAAATTTTTAGGTTTTCTAATTGACGAAAATATTTCATGGAAAGCACACATTGACTACTTAAATACTAAAATAACCAAAAACATTGGCGTGCTATACAAAGCTAGACCAATGTTATCCCAAGAAAATCTAAAACATCTTTATTTCTCATTTATACAGACCTATAATACATATGGTTATATATCATGGGCAAGTACCAATAAATCCAATTTGAAATCACTTTATCGACATCAAAAACATGTTGCCCAACTAAATCTAGCGTAAACATAACCTAACATAAATTTAAATACATCAACAAAAATTTTTAAATGCGAGGTTCCCCAAGAGTCAATATTAGGACCACATTTATTTCGAATTAATATTTTTGATTAAATAAATCTTATAATTTACAAGGCGTTATTATTATTATTTTTTTTTTGCTGACGAATTGACTGTCAAGCTATAATAAGAAAATATATACAGTATATATAAGGTATATATGAAAATATATAAGTGAAAAAATATATATAAGAGGAAAAAAAAGAAAGACTTTTTAGGACACGAGCAAAAAAAATTTTGCGGGCAAAAAGTATTTATTTCTACGAAAATATAGGTGGCTAATAACTATTATAATCATTTGTATCAAAGCAATATAATTATTAGGAGTGGTGAACTTAACCTGAAACTTGTTTTTTGATGTCTGGATTTGATTTTTTAGGTAAATAGAAGTATCAAATTTCCAAGATGATTGTCTCCTAAATATCCAAATTGATTAGGGGCATTTAAAAAAAGTGAACTGAGTTTTCCATGTCTATTAGAGAACCAAAAGTATGGAATAAAGTTTTATCTAATAAACTTTAAACTCTTGAGACTCTTGGCGAATTCAAAGCAAAATTAAAACTAATGCTTCTGGTTAGTGACGTAGTGCGTGACTTCTTACGAAGTTATGTGGGTAAGATAAGCTTTTTCAATTTATTTCAGAGTTTGTCTCTCGAGTCAACCGAGTGTCGCTTTGGTTGAATAATGCTTAAATATATATTTTTTTATTTATGGAGTGATTCAGGTTTATATCGATTTTTCTTTCGATAATTTTAATTAGTATTTAATCTTAATAAGTTATTTTTTTTATTTCTATTTTAAAAGAGTTTAACTGATGTTTTATTTTTTATTTTCTTTCTTCTAAAGTTGTAAATTTTATTGCAAGTTATATTTTGTACAAATTTATCTTTATTTTTATATATTTACTTAGTTATTACTTTTTTTCCTACAAATTTTTTATCTATTTTATTATTTTAAAGTAAATTTAATAAATATTGTTTGCTATATTTAAAAATAGATCAATTAACTTTACAATTCAAAATATTTAAAATTTTAATTGTTAATTGATCTAAAACTTTAATTCTTAGTTGCTCTGAATGATTTGGGATCTTGAATGATTTAGGTGTTGAGTGTTTAAAATTTTTGATATTTTCATAGTCTTAAAATTATTTCTTTTTTCTTTTTCTCTTTCTTTATTCCTTTGTAACTTTTTGTTTTATTATTTCAAAATAAAAGTCTTATTTTATGTATATTAGGAACAATTATATATGCTGTGTAACTATTTATCATTTATGAAATCGATTCTCGGGACTTGGAGACAAGTTGCGTCATCTACTTGCCCTATCTGTATTTATGTAAAGATATTAAGTGTGTTTACATAATTATACGGCAAAACTTGGAAGCAAAAAAAAAAAAAATTATAACAGTAGGGAAAAGGGGGCTAAATAGTACCCCCTAAGGAAAAAAATTAATAAAAATAAAACTAAATGTAGGAAAATCATGATTTCAAGATGTAAATAATAAAATAAAGAGCACACTAATAAAAAGTAAAAATAAACAAGGTGGTACTAATTACCCACAAGAAGGTTCAAATAGTACCGCTAGTGAGGCTAATAAGTACCAAAGGGTATGAAGAAAAAAAGCTCAATACTAATAATAAGTAATAAATAAAACAATAACTGGTTCATTCTACACTTGTAAAATATATTTATTGACATAATTCACATATATAACTATCATGTGACCAATTTTCAGACTCAGATGATGAGCATGCAACATGTAACTATGCTCCACAAATTAAACACTGGATCATATCCTCCTCAATATCCTCATCACACATGAAGCAGTACTAACGCTGCCCTTTGTTATCTTTAGAGGTTAGGGTAATTAGTACCACAGGTACAATTTACCCCACCATCATAGGTACGATTTACCCGACTATGACTAAACATAGTTTTCAGCTTCAGTGTTTTAATGGGCAAAGTGAATCGGAAAAAAACGTATTTATTAATGAAGAAGAATGGATGGGCTAACACCATAAAAAAATATAAATAAGTTACGTATATCCACGCCTGCAAGGTACGACTAGTAGGACAGTGTAACTATTACATCAAATAGTGTAAAAAAAGGGAAACAGACTTACCTCCTTTCTTTAACGTTCGATTCCGCCATTTTTTGGTCAGTATACATATTTCATCTGCTGGCTTGATTTTAACGTGTTTCCGCCAATTTCAACGAATCAGAAAAAGAAAAATGACGCTGGTACGAATTGCACAGCGGTAATAATTATCCCCCTTTCCCTACCTTTTAATTTGTTTTTAACAACTCCAAAACTAAAACCTCATTTTCAAAACTAAAACTTCGTTTTCAAAGTCGTTAAAACTCATAAAAGATGCTTTTTGTTTACACATTTTAATTTTGACAAAATATTTATAAATAAATAAGATATGCTTAAAAAAATTATTTTATTTGGTTGTAAAAAATTATTTAATAAATAAAATAAAATATTTTAATTCACATTAAAATTATTTTAGTTTTGAATTTCGATATGTTGTAGAATCTCTGAAGAATCTTGTCTTCGAAAAATTTTTCGTTTTGTCTTTGAAAATTTTTTTTTCTTTTGAATTATAGATTTTCGTATATGTAAAAATCCATTTAAAGTATTACAAACATTAGGACACATTAATATGTAAAGTACGGCATGGCTCCAATACCCTAAAACTAAAACCAGATCCAATATAATTATTAAGAGTGTTGGGATATTTTTTTCTGTTTTTAAGAAACGAAATGTAGATAAAATCAGATGCGGTATAACAATTAAAACTATATTAGTCGATACTATCACCACTGTTAATAAAAACCCTTTTCGTTTGATTTTTTTACCATTTTTCATTTTTCTTGAAAGCAAAATTGCATTTACATACACAAATGTTGGAAATACCAAAATTATAGCATCAAATGTAAGATCTGTAATCACTAGTACATGTTTATATTTAATAAAAACTAAAAAACCACACCCAAAACTGAAAAACCATAAAAAGAACTCAGAAATCTTAGTGTGTTTATTTGACCAATACATAGGATATTTGATGGTCAATTGTGTGTGCAAAAAACGATCAAACGTAAGCCAGATATTTGTACAATAATACGCGGTTACAAATGTTCTGAGTAAGTAATAAATATGAATAGGTGCTTTTATAAAATTAAAATCCAACAAGGCTAAAATAAAAAGTGTTATATTTAAAAAAAGTTCAGACACACAAAGATGAAAAATAATGGTGCGTTGAGTAGAGTCCATGGCCAGTTTCTTGGCTTTTATTAAAAGAAAAAGTCCAAATCCATGCAGCAATATTGTCACAGGGCAACAGCTGGCAATAACATATGTAGTAACTGTTATCTTCATTGCAAAATATAAAACATCTAATTATATAAGGACGAAAACTGATATTATTTATAAAAATTATTAAATTGATGATTCAGTATATCCTAATATATATATATATATATATATATATATATATATATATATATATATATATATATATATATATATATATATATATATATATATACATATATATATATACATATATATATATATATATATATATATATATATATATATATATATATATATATATATATATATGCATGTATGCATGTATGCATGTATCATTAACTTATTCAAATTTTGACTTGACAAACGATAATTTTATTGCACATAATAATCATGCTCCATGTTATCATATAATTCATGTTACATACAATCTTAGACTAAACAAAATATTTTTTAATCAAATTAAAATAAATTTATTTAATAAACTTCGCTATTTTGACATAAAATGGAAAAACCCATTATGTAAAACATCAGCAAGTAAAAAATACAAAATAAACGACTAAAAATTTAGACGAAAAAATACGACTGTCATGCATTAATAATATTTGCAAAATCAGTTTAAATTATTTATAATACCGAGAGTCGTTTGATTTATAAATACTGCATAGGGTGTAAATGCTGTAATTTCATTATAGCGTTCTTATATTATTTTGCCATCGCTAATTTTGTCATTAGTAGACATTTTCAGAATGTCTATATATTAGTAAATCAAAAAGTTATATTATGTGTTTGAAACGGATTTTGTTAATATTGTATTATACTGGTAACCATATTTTTCTATAAAAACTTGTTATAATAATGAAAATGTAGAACCCCAGATATCCTCATGCTGTTATATGATTATATGATGAATAAAACATATCGGAATCTTATAACTATGCAATAAAAATATTAACATTGTAGTATTTTTATCTAACAGGTGCCCTATATTCAACTACATCATTAAATCATGATTACTTTTGAAGTTTTATCTACATCCTACTGTATTAAAAAATTTGTTTAAAGCCTATAGTTTCTAATAAGGCCTAATACCATTGAGTAGTTTTTTACATGGTATAAGTTAGTTGTATAGAAGTCTATTAGAGAAGTTGTATAGAAGTCTATTAGAGAAGTTGTATAGAAGATATATATATATATATAAATATATATATATATATATATATAAATATATATATATATATATATAAATATATATATATATATATATATATATATATATATATATATATATATATATATATATATATATATATATATATATATATATATATATATATATATATATATATATATATATATATATATATATATATAAATTATGTCAGTGTATTCTACAAATAGAGTGCTCAATGTTCTTAAAGAATAGAGCAATAATAAATTAGTAAAGATACTTATCTAACTTTTATCTTCAACATCATGTTTCTCCATCAGTAGCTTTCTGATGAACCTCTTGATGGAGAAACATGATGTTGCAGATAAAAGTTAGATAAGTGTTTTTACTAATTTATATATACATGGTTAAAGACAAGTGGGGGCTTGGGGGGAGGCTATAGTCTTTTTCACTTTTCGATTTGTTGCGCCTCTGATAATATTTTTATAAGCAATTTAAAAAACATTTATATAACCTTCGTTATTTAAATATCTATAACTAATTTTTTTAATTGCGAAACAACTATAAAAAAATATTTCGCAATTAAATGAATAATAAAAATAAAAAATGCCGCAAATATGTAAACTTAAGTAAATAATTGTAAATTTTACGTTACCTTTCGAACAAAAAAAAAAAAAAGACTCGTTGTTTAGAACTTCTTACAAAGTGGTATTGAACTTGCTACAGCTAATAAAAAGTTGTTTTGTTCATGTAAGGCAATTTTTTTTTAATAAATTTGCATTTTCCTTTTTTTATTTAGAGTTATAAGTTTCATGAATTTAATAATTAAATTTAAATATTATTAGATAATATTTATTATCTAAAAATTAAGGTTTACAAATTAGATTTAAATAAATTTATATTAATCATAATAACATTACGTAACAATCTATTATATGATTTACTTCAGTGGTATGTCTTTAAAACGAAAATTGTATTGTGCAAAAGTAAAGCGTCGTAAACGGCTAAAGGAAATTTTGGAAGGGGCAGATTTACTTCTTTCTATGCAAGAATTGTCGTCTCATCAATTTCTTCTAACTTTACCTCTACCTCTAGCTCTGAAACTGCAGCTACTACAGCATTTTTTTTAGATAATACTTCGAATTCTAATGGTTTTAACAGTAGTTTTATTACCGCATCTCTTGCTAACCCTGATACTGCTACTACTACTTCTTCTTATGCTGGCTCTGTATCCACTTTTACTTTGGCATCATCTTCCAGTTCTGTCTTTAATTTTTCTTCTTCAAATACTAACTCAGCCAACAATGTTAACTCTGCCTCCACTGTTACAGTCTACCAAAAAAAGCATTTAAGTAATAGTCCGCATGAACCTGTGTTAGTTTTTACAAAACGTACATGTGGTAGTCGGAAACAATCATTTTGTCAGCAATGGTACAAACTGTTTCCATGGTTACATTACAACAAATAAAACGATACAGTTTTATGCTACTATTGTATGCTAATGGAAATGCAAAATTTATCATCTTCAAAATGCAGCGATGATGTTTTCACAGAAACTGGATTTTCTAATTGGAAAAAGGGTTTACAAAAATTTCAGAAACACCAAAATACTCTTTCTCACCGAGAAGTCATCGAGAATGTTAAAACTATTCCTTCAACAACTAAAGATATTGGTGAACTTCTCAGCAAAACTCATGCACAGGAAAAAATGAAAAATAGAGCAATGATAATAATAATCACGAATAATCAATTTCTTGCCAGACAAGGTATTGCTCTGCGTGGTGATTAAAATACAGACAAAGATTATTAAGAATTTAATTCGAACTTTTCTCAGTTAATTAATCTCAGAAGCAAAGATAATCCCGCTTTAACTAAATAGATGAGAAAGTCGCAAGATAATTTTACGAGTGCAGCTATCCAAAATGAAATTCTGCAGATAATATGTCTCACTATACTCAGAAAAATTACATCCAACATTTCTGAAAAATGGTTTACTATTATGGTAGATAAAACCACAAATCAGTTCAACACTTAGCAAATGGTGATTTGCTTGCGATATATAGATGAAGATGACTTGGAAGTGCATGAAGTGTTTGTCGGATTTTATAGTATGGAAAACACATCTGCTGAAAGTATTACTGCAACTATCAAAGTTGTTCTTATGCGGATGAATCTTTGAATTAATAATTGTTGCGGTCAATGTTTTGATGGTGCCAGCATCATGACAAGTTGGAGTTGCATCGAGAATAAGTGACCTCGAACCCAAAGCACTATATTCCCATTGTTATGGTCACATTTTGAACTTAACAGTATAAGATACACTTAAAGCTATCAGCATCATGAAAAATGCTCTGAACACTGCTCATGAAATCATAAAGTTGATAAAAAAATCTCCCAAACGTAAATGCCTTTTCAAAAAGATAAAAGAGAATATTGTTTCTGGGACACCCGGTATTCGTATACTCTGCCTTACACGCTGGACGGTAAGAGCAGAATCATTTTATTCAATCTCTGAAAACTATGAAGCTCTAGAAGTTGCTTGGGAAGAAGCTAAATCTGAGACAAAAGACAGTGAGATCGTTGCTCAAATAGGCGGAGTTGCAGCACAAATGGATAAATTCCCTTTCTTGTTTGGAATTGAATTGGGGAAGACTATTTTATGCATGGTAGACAATTTATCAAAAAGTTTGCAAAAAGTTACACTTTCGGCTAGTGAAGATCAGAAAGTTGTTGAAAGAACTTCGATTACATTTAAATCTATCCGGTTTAAAAATTCATTTGAGCAATTTTGGAACCGTATTGAAATCAAAAAACAATTACTTCAACTAGAAAAACCTGCTTTGCCCCGCCATGCCAAATTACCTCGTTGTTTTGAAATAGAAGCAACTACATCAGTATTACCTGAAAATTCTAGTTTTGAATTTTTCAAGAAGATATATTTTGAAGCTATAGAAACGAAAATTGGCAGTATTCAATCTAGATTTGAACAACAAGAATAATTAATGCTTTAAAAGATAGAATCAGTACTTATAAATGTTTCATCTGAAGGTAGTTCAATAAATAACGAAGTTCTTGCTTTCTATGCTACAGATTTGAATGCTTCAAGACTGCATGCACAATTACAAGTTATGCACGAATCCACAACTGAACTATTAGACACTCTACAAAAAGTCTTTAATTTTGTCAGTTAAGATATGAATGGATTTCCTATAAATCTTACTGTTGTTTATTTAATAATTACGACTGTCAGTGTATCTCAAATTGACTAACATGCACTAAAATTCGTATTTGTATGGTAATATAACACAGTTTTTTGTGTATTACATAGAAGCAAATGAAGTTGAAAAGGAATCATTATCAGAAATTAGGAAGTTGATAAAATTTATCCTTCTGATACCAGCAACAAACGTCACTAGCGAGAGAGCTTTCAGCACACTAAGAAGAATTAAATCTTGGTTAAGAAGCACCATGAACCAAGCACGGTTAAACTGGTGTGTGTTGTTAAATATATACACACAAAAAACTGATGAAATTAACATAATAGATATAGCCAATGATTTTTATAGCCGAAGTGAAGGTAGAAAAACTGTATTTGGACAATTTTGAAAAAAAATATTGAAACTGCTGTAATGTTTTATAAAATTCTTATACTATATAAAACTTGAAGTTTGTAGAAATAACCAAAATTTGTTTTCCGTTTCTGACCTATATATTTATTTCCGAATCACGGACGCTTTCGTAAACATATTTTAAGACCGAATTTTACTTCATATTATTAAAAATATTTTTAAAAAATAAATTCAAAAACCTAAAGATATCACATTTAAAAAAGTTAGTGTAATACATACAGTATAGGCATACCTACAGAGTTTCGAAGAGTTTTATTGTTAGGAGACATGTTATTTGAGCCCATACTCTTTCTAGCCCCCCCCCCCCCTAAGATTAAAAAGTTGTCTACGGTCATGATATATATATATATATATATATATATATATATATATATATATATATATATATATATATATATATATATATATATATATGTATATATATATATATTTATATATATATATATGTATATATATATATATATATATATATATATATATATATATATATATATATATATATATATATATATATATATATATATATGTATATATATATATATATATATATATTTATATTTATCTATATTTTATCTATATTTATCTATATTTTATCTATATTTATCTATATTTTATCTATATTTATCTATATTTTATCTATATTTATCTATATTTATCTATATACCTATATTTATCTATATTTTTTCTGCGGCTGAAAATTAACCCATGCGCAAATTTCACACTTTCTACTGTTTGTTTTGATTTCAAGTTTTGATTTCTGTTAAGCGACATTTAAACTTAATGTGACTTGATGAGTGACGAAGACAAAAAAAAAATAGTAATATGTTACAAGTTCTGTCAACAAAAAGATTGTAAGAATTTGAATTTAAGAATGAATTAAATATAATTTAGCTAACTATAAGAAGCAGTTTTTTATGTTAGCAGTGCTAACATGGTATCATTGTGGTATCATGATGTCAACATCTTGATATCAAGTTTTATCCATCTTTATCCTTCAGCTAATATAGTTGTTGTCAGTGACTTTAATGCTCACCACTCTGAGTGGCTTGGCTCTAGTGCCAGTGACTCTGCAGGCATTAAAGCCCACAACTTTTGCCTTTCTCAATCCCTAACTCAAATAGTCAACTTTCCAACTCACTTTCCTGACAACCCGAAGTATCTACCTTCTCTACTCGACTTATGTTTTGTTTCTGATCCAAGTCAGTGCTCAGTTTCTCCACATTCACCTTTAGGTTCTTCTGATCACAGTTTGATCTCTCTAAAACTAATATCTCATTCTTCTTCATCACCTGAATCCCCCTATTATTGAACCTCTTACAACTACAGTAAAGCTGACTGGGATTCTTTCCGTGATTTTCTTCGTGATGGCCCTTGGGTAGAAATCTTTCGTCTTCCTGTCGACAAATGTGCTTCTTACATAACTTCGTGGATTCAGGCTGGCATGGAATCTTTTGTTCCCTCTCGACGATTCCAAGTCAAGCCTCACTCTCCTCCATGGTTTTCCTCACACTGTGCTGCTGCGATTGCCAATCGAAACCGTTACTTCCATATTTATCAGCAAAACAATTCTCCAGAAAACAGACGTCTGTTTAATACTGCTAGATACAATTGTAAAAAGGTTTTGTCTAACGCCAAAACCCGCTATTCTCAGGTCATGAAATCTCGTATCTCCTCTCAAAAATTAGGCTCTCGTGACTTCTGGAGAATCTTTAATAATATCAATAATAAGGGCAAATCTCTTATTCCACCTCTCTTGTATGGTTCAGACTTTGTCACCTCACCTAAAGACAAAGCCGAATTGTTTGCTAAAAACTTTTCATCAATACCATCTCTTGATTCCACTAGTTGCGTTCTACCTGATATTGCCAACAAACAGGTTGATCCATTGCTTGACATTCATATCACTCCAGCATCTGTATCTAAAGTGGTTTCCTGCCTAGACTCTTCTATAACTTGTGGCCCGGACAACATACCTGTTATTGTCTTGCAGAAGTGTTCTCCGGAGCTGTCATCTATACTCTCAAAACTATTCAACAAGTGCTTATGAGAGTATTGTTTTCCAGTCTTCTGGAAAGCGGCATCTGTTATTCCTATTTTCAAAAATTCTGGAGAGCGATCTGATTCGTCTAACCACCGTCCCATAAGTCTTCTTCCTATCATTTGCAAGGTTTTTGAATCTTAAGTTAACAAACACTTAATTTCTCATCTTGAATCTATTCACTTACTTTCTGACTATCAATATGGATTTCAATCTTTTCGTTCTACAGCTCATTTGCTAACAGTAATAACTGACAGGTTTTATCGTGCATTAGATGAAGGTGGAAAGGTTAAGGCCATCGCTCTTGACATTTCAAAAGCTTTTGATAAAGTTTGGCATGCTGGTCTTCTCCATAAGCTTTCTTCTTATGGTGTATCCGGCAACATCTTTAAGATCATTGAATCCTTCCTTTCCAATCGTAGCATAAAAGTTGTCCTCGATGGACAACACTCTTCTTCTTATTCTGTAACTTCAGGGGTTCCTCAAGGTTCTATCTTTGGCCCTATACTCTTTTTAATTTACATTAACGATCTTCCAGATATACTCACATCTAAGGTGGCATTGTTTGCTGATGATGCTACCATTTATTCTTGTCGTGATAAGAAAACAACACCCTCTGATTGCTTGGAGGGGGCATTTGAGCTTGAAAAGGATCTCACTTCTGCTACAGCATGGGGCTCACAGTGGCTGGTGAACTTTAATTTAAATAAAACTCAATTTTTTTCAGCTAATCGTTATTGCAATAATTTAGATCTTCCTATATTAATGAACGGTGATGTACTGGATGAGTCTCTTTAACGGTGATGTACTGGTTGCATCTCTTTATCGAGCTCGTCACTTTCTTACTTCGGATTCTATTCTCCATCTCTATAAATCTCAAATCCGACCTTGTATGGAATACTGTTGTCATATCTGGGGCGGATCTTCTAATGATGCCCTTTCTCTTTTAGACAAGATGCAAAAACGCATTGTAAACATAGTTGGACCTGCTCTTGCAGCCAACCTCCAACCATTATCACATCGTCGTAATGTTGCTTCTCTTTCTCTTTTCTACAAATACTATAATGGGCACTGCTCGAAAGAGCTAGCGTCTCTTGTGCCATCTACTAAAATTCATTCTCGTGTTACTCGTCATTCAATTAAGTGTCATCCTTTTTCTGTGACTGTTCCTAAGTGCTCCAAAAACGCTTATTCGTCTAGTTTATTTCCTTGAACATCAGCTCTTCGGAATTCGCTTCCTTTATCTTGCTTTCCTGATTTATATAATTTGCAATCTTTTAAGTCAACAGTCAATCGTTATCTTGCTCTACTATCTTCATCTTTTCTCTTTCAGTAACTTCCAACTTTAATTTAACTTGCAGCCTTGTTGGAAGCGAAGATTAATTAAGTACTAAACTTTAGTACTTAATTAATCATTGCCAGTATTTTTTTTGTCTTAACACTTTTAAAAATTTAAAAAAACATTAATTTTAAAACATTGATAATTTTTTATTTATACAAATATTGGAGATATTATTTTAGAAATAATTCATTTAAAACATTTCAGAGATAATTTTGAAAACATTTAATTGAAGTCAAAAAAAAGTCCAGTTGATGCGATACTAGATTTTTAATTGCACAATTTATTATTTTTAGATAAGAATACCAACCTTAGGTAACAAATATTAGAAGTGAATACAAACCATAGTCAACGTTAGTTTGTACAACATAGTTGATCACAAGTCAACATGCACTTTTAATCATAGTTTTTCAACCAAAGTTGATCACTAGTCAAGGGGCACTTTTCAATCTTTAATTTTTGTTTTTTCATTTACTAACATAGCATGTAAATATTCCTATATTTTGACTAAATTGATTTTTAGTCAATTTCAAAAATGTATTAATGGATTTAATTGACTGTAAAATTATTTAAAAGTTGTTACAAAACTAGTTTTTTTACAATTTCGAATCAGTTCTATGCGATAGTTATGTAGTGGTAGAGCGCTCGCTTCATAAACGAAAGGTTCCGAGTTCGATCTCTACCACGTGGTACCTGGTAGTACCGCGCTCAACTTGTTTCTCCGCACAGCGACCTTGTTCGTCAAGGCTCGTTTTTCGGAGTTATAAAGTTGAGAGAGGGTTATAACCACAATTAAGTAGCCTCCTCGTCTGTAGTGGCCTTCTGGGCCTTGGGGAGGTGAATTAACAAAAAAAAATCTAAAGCATAAAAATGCTTAATCATAATCACTCATAAATATAGAAGGATGAATAACCATAATAGCACACTTATTTTCCTTAATTTCCTTATTATTAGCCCTTAAAACCTTATTAAAATTCTATTAAATTATGAAAAAAAAATTCTTTTTATGTAAACTACAAATACTTCTAAATTAAATATGTTTTATTGAATTGACACAACACAAAACTTGTCTTTCTGATCTACGGAACATTATATACAGATGTTTTTATGAATAACATCTTTATGATTCTGTAATAGATATAGAAAAATTATTAAAGATTTTTCATTTATATAAATAGTAAATCCAATAACTGAAGAAGTAAAGAAACCTGATTTATGTACAGTATTGACATAATTTAAACATTATACAATGAGGTTTTTTATAAATAATATATTTATAATAATTTTTAAGAAATTATGATATCTATATTACAAGATTAACTTTAAATAAACAGTAAACCAAACTGTTTACTTTTTATACAAAGTCATTGTGAATTGACTTAGGTATGACTTTTATTTCTTTAAAACATTAAACAATTGAGTTTTTGTAAAATAACATTTTTGATATAAAAGATATAGAATAAATATTAAAACATTATTTTAATACAAATAGTAAATCAAATAATTGAGGAAGTAAAGAAACCTGACTCACATACTGTTTTAATTAATCTTAAACATTATTCAATGATGTTTTTTGTAAATAATATATTTTTGATAAATTAAAAAAAAAATTATATTTATTTAAATTTAAAGTTTAAATAAAGATAAGAAACTTGGCTCTGGTATGTCTTTTTATTTGTTGTAAACATTAAACAATGACACTTTTATGAACAACACAAATTTTTTATCACAAAAATAATGGCATATTTATTACAAATTTATTTCATATATATAGTAAATCCAGTAATTAAAAAACTAAAGAAACCTGACTAAGATATTTTTTTAAACCTGATTCAAACATTATACAATGAATTTTTTAAGAATGATATAATGATAAAAAACTTTTTCATTATGAAAAGCTTCAAATTTATATAAACTGTAAACCAAACACTTGAGAAAGTGAAGTAACGTGATAAAACCTGAACCTGAAAAAGATGATGTTAAGCCTGTTTATATGAGAAGATTAAAATCAAAAGTTGTGAGTAGGCCTGGCCGTATTCTTGTTGAACTTTCTGATTTAAGTATCAGATATTCCGTTCTGCAACAAAAAAATTAAGAAGTTGCAACACTTATAATTCTGTATATATTAGCCCTGATTTAACGGAAGCTGAGGGGCAAAAGGAGTTTATAATAAAGAGGGAGAGGAAAAAATTAAATTCTGAATTGGCACCAGATTCGCCCTTTTGAAATGGCATTTGTGGGAGTCAAGTACAAGTCTTTCTTATCAGGTACAGTCCCAAAACAGTTCAACGTTTTTGAATCATATTAAACATTTGGCTCCTAAAGAAACTTTGAGATGCATATACCTTAATGCAACATCTTTAAAAGATAAATTTGATGAATTTGAAGCAACTATTGACACAAATCGTTTGAATCTTATTGGTGTTAGCCAAAATTAGTTTAAAATTTTTTCAGTTTTTAACATAAATGGATATAATCTTTACAGAAATGACCAATGTGATGGTAGAAATGGAGACGGTGTATGTCTTTATGTTGATAATTCGATTTATTCATTTAAAATTAGTGAAATTAGGTTGCTTTGGTTCAAGCAAAGTTGAACAAGTATGGACTGTCGTGTATTATGGTTAAAAAAAACCTAATTGGTTGTCTGTATACGCCGAGAGATTTTATGATATGGATGATTTTGATTTAGTTTTTCAAGAAGCAAGTAAATTTGTTGATAAGGAAGTATTTAAAAATGTTTTGATAATCGGAGATTTAAATTTTCTGTCAATCTGTTGGTCTAATGGTAGTGGATCTTCAATCAAAAACGATAATGACATCGAGCAAAAATTCGTAAATCTTTTACACGAAGCCTTTCTATATCAACATTTAAATATCCCTACATTCCAAATTTCAAATGAATACAAAATTGCACTAGCAGATTTACTGATCTTTCTCCTGAGGAAATAAGACACAATAATGTCTTAAATCAACTTCAGAAACTTGATCAAAACAAAGCATGTGGTCCAGACAATCTTCATCCGGCAGTACTCAAAAATTCATCAAATGCTTTTTCTCTACCACTTATATTAACTTTTAGGAAATCTTTAGTTTACTAGCCAACTGCGGATTCAATTTAGATCTGCAAACGTAGCTCCACTTTATAAAAAAGGCTATAAAACAGTAGCAACAAATTATTGTCCAGTTTCCTTCACTTCAGTTCCATGTAAGATACTAAAAGAAATAGTCCGAAGTAAAATTTAAAAATATTTTTATGATAACAATTTATTGGCGCAACAGCAACATGGGTTTGTGAAGAAATAGTCGTGTTCAACAAATTTACTAGAAATTATTGATTTTATAACATTATCCATAGAAAAAGGTACACCAATTGATGTTGTTTTGCTAGATTTCACATAAGTTTAAAAAAAAAAAGATACTGTTGCGCATATAAGACTGGTATTAAAGTTAAAAGCATATAGAATCACTGTTCTTGTTTTAAAATGGATTGAATCATTCCTAACAAATAATCGACAAATAATAGTTAAAGGTGAAGTTTTATCTAGCTGGGTCGACATTTAAAGTGGTGTGCCGCAAGGTTCAGTTATTGGTCCTTTCCTTTTTGTCATTTATATTAATGACTTAACTATGATAATGAAAAATATCACAAAGTTATATGCAGATGATACTAAGATTTTAGCAAGTGTGGATTCTGATCTGTGTGTGAGAGAAATTCAAAATGACTTAAATAGCGCCTTTAAATGGACTGAAGATTATCTATTAAGATCTTCCGTAAATAAATGTGTTGTCATGCATTATGGTTCAAGTAACAAAAAGAGTCTCTCTTTTATTAATGGTGTGAATCAAAATCAGAAAAAGATCTTGGTATTGTTTTCAATACAAATCTTAAACGGAAGGAACAAGTTACCTTGGCAATCGGTAATGCAAATCAGATGCTTTGTTGTGAAAAAAAATCATTTGCAAGATTTGACTGTAAACTTTTACGTTTCCTTTATTTTACATTCATTTGTCCTCTTTTAGAGTTTGCTATTCCAGTTTTGTCTCTGTTTCTGAAAGGAGATTGTGATGCTATTGAAAGAGTGCAACACAGAGTAACAAAACTTGTACCTTCAATAAGTAACCTTACATATGAAGACTGACTTGTTTCTTTAGACTTAACCACTTCAAATAAGAAAAAGAGGTGGCTTGATTCAAGTATATAGTTTTGTTCATGGTATTTAAAATATAGAAACCGACAAAAGTTTTTAATTTGTAAATGACAAATTGAGAGGTAACTGTTTTAAATATTATAAAGAATTTGGCAGACTTACATCAAGAGAATATTTCTTTTTCAATAGAATTGCAAATCTGTGAAACTTGCTTCCAAATAAAGTTGTATCAGCACAATCAGTTGATAATTTTTAAGTCGTTCTTGGTTGCTGGTTGAGGAGCAATTAAGCATAACAGCTGTCAAAGTGTGCATCAAAACACATTCGCTGACTTTGCCAGCACAGCAAAATCTACTACTAACCTGACTCGTGTATGTCTTTTTATTTATTTTAAACATTAAACAATGAGGTTTTTGTAAATAACATCCAAATGATTTTTTAAAATTTATGGTATATTTATTACAACTTTTTTTATATAAATAGTAAATCCAATAATTGAAGAAGTAAAGAAACTAGACTTAGGTAATTTTTCAAATTATTTTAAATATTATGCAATAAAGGCTCCATAAATGACATAAATTAAAAAAATATTGGAATAGATGTTATAAGTTTATTTTTATATAAAACAGTTATTCAAAATGCGTGGAAGTGAAGAAACCTGACTTAGGTAAGTCTATTTTTATTTCTTTTAAAAAATGAGGTTTTTGTGAAAAACATATTATGATTTTATTTTTTGTAGTATTAAATTTTAATTATGATAAAATAATCCATTAAAAACTTATGTCTTTACTGGTATATGATGTCTGATGCCTTCCTAACTTAGATGTCTTTTTAGTTGGTTTTTGATGTTATAGTTAAAACGAAATGATTAAAAAGAATATCTTTTAGTACTAAGAAATTAGAAAAAATTATTTTTCTAATTTGTTCGCACTAAAAAATATTATTTTTAATGCTAAGAGGTCAGATAAAGTATTGTTAAAGTATGTTCGATAAAGTATCTTGACTTTAAGTGGCAGCATACATGTCACATATGGCATATATTTTTCTATACCTTTTCTTTTTTTATTTTCCTTTTTATTTTGAATCTTTATAGCCATGCGTTTTAAATAACTCCACGTCCATTTCTTCATGATATTGTGTGTTATGTGCCAAAGATTTTGACCAATCATCAGTTTGTTATGCATACCAGTTATTTTTTTAAAGAAAAAATCTGTTGTCCTGTTTTTGGAAATTTTTAACAGTTCAAAAACAAAATGTGACATTATGAGCTTTATGCTTGCATCAAAAAAGACATGCTCACAAATTATTCCAAGTCAAAGTTAGGAGCCTTTGCTGAAAATGTCTGAGAAAATAACTTGTTTTAGAAACTAGCTAGTATCTTCAGGCAATACCCAATAATTTAAAATAGTATGCAAAGCAATTATTAGAAATTTTTCATTAGTTTTTATGGTAGGTTGAGTAAAATGTCTCCGAGCTATCTTAACGCACCTAACGTATTTCATAGAATAGACACATTAATTGTGTCTACTCTGTTGTTTATTGCAATTTGCAATTAAGTTCCGATACAAAATGATTTTAAACATTTTTGCGACACCATACACAGCAGTTAGTTCCACATAAAAAGCAAATGTTGTCATTTATGTTTTTCTTTTGTTTTAAAGTTCTTTTGTTCGGACTATTTCTATATTTTTTATTTGATTTGTCTTTTCAAAAGTTTGGTCATATCTGTGTTGGATTTTAAAAAACCTTGCACGTGTTAAAGCTAGTTGTCCACGGGGCATTTGTTGAAAAACCACTTGACTTAAAGATGTTGGTATTTAGCATTGTTGTAGCTACTCTCACATGCCTGCTCGTCTGCTTTTGACGTTGGTTGATTGTGGTCTGCAAGATGTGGTGGAATAATTTCGTTAGGTAATGCTAACTGTGGTATAAGGTTTTCTTCTGATATAATTAGTGGTTGTTGTAAATCTTCAACAGGTATTTGTAATTTTACAACAATATCTAGTGATATTTGCCCTGGTTTTGCAACAATGAGTGTAGGTTGCGTTTGTGGTTGCAGTTCATGTATAAGAGTTTGCTGACCAACATTTAAAGCTGTAACGTTTTGACACGTTACCAATGTTTTCATTTTTTCAATGGCAACAATATTTCCAGTTAAAGCTGCTCTTGGTTGGGCAGCAATAAGAGAGGCTAAATCCGTAAGTTGTTTTAGGCATTTTAAATATTGCTTGTGTCGCTATATTAGAGGCAGAAGAAATAACCGTATTGATAGAAGATTTGGTGAAAACACTGGGCAAAAACTCTCTTTTCCACCTATAAAAATTTGTGCAAAAGAGGATTGTTTAATTAATATTAAAATATAAAATTATAGCCACATTATAAACCTTCTATAGTGTAAAATGTTTGTGAATTTTTATTATTCATCGACCACTTATTGTTGGTTTCAACAACATTATAATCTTTTGAATGTAGAAGTTTTATTTCTTTAGAAATTATTCCTGCGGCGTAGTCTGTACAGAGTTTGTAAAATTCGGAAACGTTTGGTTGAATGACTATAGGTGTTTTCATAATCATTTCAAATTGGCAATTTGAGTTTCAAACGAGCGAACTTCCACTATGGTCAATCATTTTTTCATCAAATCATGTAATGATAGCTAAGCATTTTCAAAACACGTTCCAGCGCGCTATGAAACCTTTCAATTCTGTTATTTGTTTTGTTTCCAAGATGTATTATGTTTGATTCACCAAATGATGTAATATTTTTTTTAAAAAGAACCCAATTTTGTAAAATATAGTCGTGGAAATTATTCGATAAGTTTTTAATTTTATTAACTTCGTTATCAAAATCATTAGATGTTTTTGTATTGAGCAAAGTTTCAAAGTGGTCCATACAAACTTCTTAATTGTGTACTTTATTTAAACCGCAAAGAAATTTATCAGCAGCCTTTAAAATATGGAAGTAACAAATATTAATATGAGTATTTGGAAAAATTGTCTTCATAGCGATAATTTCAGCTAAATCTTTATCGACGATAAAACATTAAACCCCAATTATATTCTTGAGTTCAGAAAACATTTGAAGAAATTTTTATATATGGTCTTCTTAAGCAAGAATACCAAATCCAACTAGTTGTCACAATCCATTGTTGTCCTATACTAATAAAGGGTAAAGAGAATTACGCATTTTATTTGTTTTGTAAGTTGCGTACATTTGAATCACTTCTTTAAACTTTGAAAATAAAATTTGCTGGTGTACAATTTGAAAAATAACACTTCAAAAACGTTATCTTTTCCTGAAATTATTTGACTAACTACTCCGGGTTGTGAGAGTGCACTTTGAACAGCTTTATTAATAGAGCCCACACTTTTTACCAGTTTTTGCTTCCTATTATACCAATCTTTTACACGTACACGAGAGCCTTTTGGTGTTGTACATTAGATACAAGTGTCGGATTGGCATGCATTAGAAGCAAGTTATCAATTTTAGCTTGTCTTTCATGTATTGGTTTGCGATAATTGTGGTATAGGTGATATAACTCCGAAGGTACTTCGTGATTTCCTTTTGCAAAGACATGTTGAATTTTTCATTTCTCCTTTCCTCGGGTTTTAAAATCACCAAAGTGTTTACATTGTCAATTAAGTTGCCAATATTTAATTTCCTCCGGCAACTGACTGTCCCTTGCAACATGTAAAAAAATGATAATTAAATTTAGGGACATTTTATTAAAAACTATACTGTTATACTTCATAATGAAATTGGGCCTTGTTTTAGGCCCGAAGTAACTTAGAAGTAATCACAAAGAACTTATTATAAATATCTAAATATATTATAAAGTAACCCTAACTTAACTTGTGCTATAATGTAATAAATATACTAAAACTGCTAAAAACCGCTTTGGCATACAAATGAAAAGTTTCTCAAACATGAAAACTTCAAAATGTTTTACTTTCAATATAAATAATCTTTTTTTTCGAATGGTTACTATCTAGGCGCTTTGGTGCACGACAGCTTCTCCCATAAAACACAATCTTGCGTAGTTTAAACTCTAACGTTATTGGAGGTAAATGCTCGTTAAATTTAAGTTTATTTTTTTTGATTTTTGCGTTTGACTTTAGCGGATGATGTTGGGGATTAGTATGGTCTCCAAAAATGCAGCAATAGCGGGTGCAATTGGTGCTTGACCACATTTGGCTTTCCTAAAAATGTTGGAAACTAGTTTGGTTCACAGTGACTCTGGAATAACGAGTGCAGTGGGTGCTTTGCACTATTTGCCTTGCAGAGATGCTGGAATCAAGGAATCTTTGTAAAGCAAGATGTCTTGTACTATAACTCTCAATCAGTACAATGGGTGCAAATAAAGCATTGTATAAAAGTTGTAAAATGCTTTGTGTGTCAATTCAAAAAAAAGAAAATATTTATCTTTAAACAAGATAATTTACTATAAAAATTTGTTGTAAAATATTTAAGTTACATTATGTATACTTTGACAAATAAAAAGAATTTAGTCAAGCTAAAATAGGAAGAAAAAAAAAGATTAATTTTGGATGGATGTATAAAATATTTATCACCTTTTAATTTTGATGTTCAAAGTTAATAAAAATAAATATAAATTTTAGATAAAAAAAGTCATTATTTATTATCATAGATATTTTGGAAAAAAATGCATTTTGACAATTTTTTCGATGATGAGCATAAAGGGATCTATTATTACTATATTCATCATAACGTTAGCTCAATGCAAAAAGGTTTTAACTGACATTTAGCGAAACGTTGTTTTGCAAAAATTTTTTGCAATTATCAAAGTTTTTTTGATTTGCATCAAATTATGCAAGACAACTCAAACTGTGTTTTATCCGTTGCGCAAAAACGTTATAGTGGCACTAAAAAAAAGAATGACCTCGGAGCAGTATACCGATAAAAAAACGTTTTTACGTACGTTTTCATTGCTTATATTTTTAATAATTTTAACATCCGTACTTTTAATAAAATTGTAAAG
This sequence comes from Hydra vulgaris, assembly GCF_038396675.1. Taxonomy (NCBI): domain Eukaryota; kingdom Metazoa; phylum Cnidaria; class Hydrozoa; order Anthoathecata; family Hydridae; genus Hydra; species Hydra vulgaris. The sequence goes on from NC_088925.1 coordinate 53,728,486, forward strand.
CTGTTCTTCTATATAACACTTTTATATATATTTAACACTATTCTCGTTTTACGATAACGTTTTTATATGTATTCTCGTTTTACGAATGTGAATAATATTATAGCTTTGAGCGATAATAACTACTCGGCGCTAATCCATTATAAATCTGTGCCAAATGTTTTAGTATGTCACTATGATAAGGCACTTTAAAAGAGCTGAAAAATTATTATGACTAAATATTACCCAATAAAATATTTTTGTATTTGATGTTTCACATTTTTTATATATTTTAGAGTTCCTTTCTTTAGGTGCTATTAGTAAGGATCAAATTGCACTAATTTCAAAATTGGGTTTGGAAAAGATTGGAACCAAGTTAATCCAGGTTCGGAAAAGAAATAGTAATAACTGTTAGAATTGCTTGATAAGAGAAAAATCATGTAACATGATGGTTTATCAGTAATTTCTGACTACCTACCCGTCTTTATTGTATTTATTTTAAAATAAAATCGCCTAAGTTAGGTCACTAAAGCTTTAAACATTTATTTATCATGCATAAATAAAAGATTTTCAATTTTTTTTTCTTCCTGAAGCATAGAGAAATTTATGTTAATAATTGAAGTTGTAAAAATAAAAAAATAAAAATTAGTACTCAATATTTAATTTAAAACGAAAACATCTACTTTGACCGAACTTTCAATACCATCTCATAAGTTCGGCTGCTATATAAATACTAATAACGTATCACAAACTTAACGTCACAAATAATGAAAACTAATTTTTAAATGTTGTTTTATTGTAAAAATATGATATAAATTCAGAATATATCAGTAACTAAGGAGGGCGCCGCCCCACGCTCAAAAAAGAAACTCTTTTGGGGCACCAAAGAAAACAAGAAGGAGCACATAAAAAAAGGTCTTTTAAATATAAGTAGTAGTTTTTTTAATTTTTATTGTAATTAATCAACTATTTTATTACATTGGCCATTATCACATTTGCTACGTCACTGATTATTAAAATTAAAAATATATTCTTCAATTAATTTAAAAAGGTTTTTTCAATTAACAAAAAAAAAACACGACTTTGCTTTAAATGAGCTTTGTATGTTTATTGTTAATTCTTGCACGTATCTTAAGCCAGAGTAGAATAGCAAGATCCACATAACCAATCGTCACAGGATTCGCAATGCATCCATTATTGTTGTTGAGCTTTAATTTTGTTTCCAAAAAAAATGTCACAAGTTTGATATTTTTTAGAACTCAAAAAACCGTCAGTTAATTTTGAAATTATAAACAAATTTTTTATTCAAATAAAATACCATGGGGTGTAGCCATTATAAAAATGTCAAAGTTTACAGGTAAATTTACAGGTAAAGTTACCGGTGAATTTTACATTTGCAACACTTATCAAAATTTCACAATATTACTGCTAATTGTCTCGTTCGTTGTTTATCCGTGAATGACCGAAGTTAGAGTATTTCAAAGTTTCACTAAATTTTATTAAAAAAGTAGTTAATTTTCAAAAAATAATATATTTTTTTTGTAAATATATTTAATTTGGTGATTTTTAATAATACTAAGGATTAAATTTGATCATTTATTTTAATATTTTATTAGTATGCATTTTTTCAAAATGTTGTTTTGCTAAAGAATGATTTCAGCAGGTTGCCTATAAGCATTATTATTTTTTTTATAGATTCATATTTACAAACCAATTGCAAATATTATTTGATAAAAAAAAGTTTGTAAAATTTGAGTTTTGCCTGGTTTTTTTATATTTTTTCTTAAATGACCGAAGTTACATTGTGACCGAACTTAGCTGCTTCAAAGATGAAAAACAAAGTAACGTCTACAAAATGTAAAATTTATTTTTAGAAGTAAGAAGTTTGAATATACAATGTGTATCAAATATACTTTTCTTACATCATGAAAAGTAACATTGAAGAAAATTAGTAAACATAAACAAACAAACAAACAAACATTATGTACATATAATCGATTTTTACAAATCAAAGAAATGTAATTTGTCACAACTGGTGACATTCATGTTTGTTATTTAAAAGAATTTTAGAAAGCAAGAGGTAATGCAACTACATTATTTGTCTGACTGCTTTAAAAAAAATAAAAAATATATATATGTAAATAGATGTATTAAATTTTATTTGCAACAAAAAAAGCTGACTTATCAAATTTTTATCCTGAGTTAAAAATTATTCTTTTAACAAAATAAAATAAAAAAGTAAAATATAATATAAAAAGACAGGTTAAAAGTAAAAACCATTCTAAAAGATATAATTACAAAAAGTCAACATTGGGACAATGATTTTCATTGTCTTACTTTTAATAGCTTTTAAACCATTTCTGTTATCGCTTATTTATCTATTTTCAAGGCGACTTTGATCGGGAGAGAACTACATGGTATCCAAATTTTACAAAAAAATAATATTTAAATAATCACATTTTTTGTTAACCATTTGTTGAACTGGTTTCCAAAGCAACCTCGTACACAGTTTAAAATTTTTTTTCAACTTGATCTATTGGTAATTTAGTGAGATTGCAAAAACACTTTTAATTATTGATATTCAGCAGCCGTATTCTCATCTCTCCGTTAAGCTTAACGGAGCGTTGATCAAAAATTTCTTTTAAATTACATTAATAAAAAATTTATTTAAAATTATAATTTTTTAAACATAAATGTTTTATTTAGGTATAAGTTTTATTTTAACGAATTTATATTAATTTTCGTCATTTCTTTACTTAGAAATATTGTAATGAAATTTCAGACAAAAGCTCCGTTAAGCTTAGCGGAGAGATGAGAATGCACAACGTAAAATTGTGTTCATTTATCCGAATAACAATAATTAAATTTGTTTAACATTACACACAAATGTAATGTTAAACATTTACAAAATAAAACTGTTTAAAAACGGTTTACTATGAATTGCGTATTTAGAAAAAATTTCTAAATACTTTTTTATTTTTTGTAATTAATGAGTAATTTTTTTGTAAAAAACTGTTTACAAAGATATTTACAAAAAAAACTGTTTACATAGATATTTATCCTAAATGAGCATTTAATGGATCGTTAAAACAAATATAATTGACCATATAGCTAATAACAATAATGGTAATAATAATAACAATAATAATAATAACAATAATAGTAATAATAATAATAACAATAATGACACTCATAACGATAATTATAATTAAAATTATTAAAAGTCTTTATGAAAAATAATAATTACATTGTACAAAATTTTCGGTTTTAATGAAATTTTAATGAAAACAATCAATATTGGTAATGTTAGAGCTATAATAACATAGATAATAGAAGAATTAGCAAGTAAAAACAATAACTCCTATAATAATAGTACTAGTAACAGTTCAAATAAAAATAGTAGAATTAAAATAAAAAATGGTATAATTTAAAAATTTACTAACTAAATGACTAAAACAAAATTAACTGCAAGGAAATAAATTGTCCATGTAAAAAGTATGATTTTTGTGTAATATGTAACAACATGTAATAAAAATAAATACAAGAATAAAAAAGAAAAAAGAAACCAATTCTAAATATTAAACATTTATAGTGTAATTCAGTAATCAGTTGACATAAACTCTTCCATTATATTAGCTAAACATTTGATGCATTAATAATTCAAGAATAGTTATAAGTGAATATTGAGTTATAAAAAAAGTAAACATAAGCTGCAATTGAACAAGATTTAGGTCAATTGGTGAATAAGAAATTCAAGAGAAACAATAATATAAAAAATGGATTCAGCATAACATAACATAACATAAGTGATAAATACTTTATAATAATAGTTTAACTTTATTGACTATTTGAAGCGTAAATGGTACAAGCGAAATTAATAGATTATATAATAGTTTATTCTCTTGTTGTATGCAGCAATCGTCTTTGACTAACTGGATTGTAATTTTGCTCCAAAAATCATTAATAAACAGTTCAACTTCGCTTCAACTTTCAAGCAGTTTTCCAAGAACAAGATCAGCCATTAGTTTAGTTTGTTTTTAAACACACGTGAAGTGTGTTTAAAAACAAACTAAACTAATGTCACGTCGGGAGAAATACAACATTTTATATAAACAGTAAGGGTCTGCGTCTCGAAACTTTTCTTATTACGATACGATACGATAGGATATCGGAATGTGCGTATCGTAAGTTTTTTTATATCACGATAATATCGTAACTAAAAAGTTTGCACGATAAAGCTTCGATATTTATCGATTCATTGCGATATTTATCGTTCAATTACCATAAATATCGTAACTCATATCGTAACACAAACGATAACGATACTTATCAGTTCATTACGATATTGCTTTTTCCGACTAAAAAAATAATTTTTTTAAAAACCTAAATAACTTTTGATAAAATTACTGACAAGTGCACTATTTAATGTAAAAAAAGAAATAAACAAAACTTTATTTGTAATTTTGATTTTTTAATTTATTTAAGACTTAAGCTGATGCAAAAAACAACTAAAAACAAAAAATAACAATGTCTTACTTGATAAATTGTTGGCTTGACATGTTTAACATGTTAAGGTTTGTGCTTGTGACTTAATACAAGAAAAATATTAAAATTTAATCTTAAAGACAAGGTTTATTGAAATCACTAAATCACTAAATGGCAAATTTTTTAAACTCTAAGCAGACATAGTCCAATGACGCCACTTAGGCAATGAACCAATTTAAGTTAGTCATCCATTTCAACTGCTGATGTAAGAGTTGAAGTAGAAGGTCCATGACTTGAAGTAGCTGAATTCTCAGAGTCATTGGTAGAAGCCTCTTTAAACAATTCTTCTTTTTTATCCTGACTGGTTAGAAACCATCTTTTGATCTGGAACTTAGGGTAGTTTTGCTGAATGTACAACAATTTTTCAACTTGTTCAGGCTGCAATTTTGTTCTTTTATAAGAGATAATTTCACCACCGGCACTAAGAATCTTTCTGAAGATGCTTAGGAAGCAGGTACACATAGCCATTTTTTAGCAGCTTGAGCAAGGAGAGGAAATTTATGCATATTTGATCTACAAAATTCCAGCACGTCCACACCAACAACCCCTGGGAGTTTTTGAAATATTTCCCATTCAGTGACAATGTCCGACTTTGCAGGTGGAGCCAGACCAGAATAGGAAGTCATAAGTGCAGGAGCTTCTTCCATTTCAACATTATAAAAAGGATCATCTTCTGAAACATGACCTTGGATTTCAGCATGTAACCGTTCATTAAATAATCTTGTTGCAGCAATCCATTGCTGATAAGCATTGGATTGAGTAACCAGTGCCTCATAGGCTTTATCAAATCCACCCAGTTTTTTCAGAGCTCTTCCCTTGTACAAGGGGTTAAGCAAGTTGGCAACAGAGTAAAAAAGGTTTTGACAACCAGTGTCCGGAAAACGAACATACAAGTTTTCCACCAATTTTTGGTGAAACATTTGTGCTGTTGGTGATGCCCCACCAGCCTTGATGAAATCCAGGTATTTGTGCTTCAGTGTGTAAATGTTTGAGATAACGAGGTGAATGCTTACTTCTTTTTCAGCAGAGAAACATTCTGAAATCTCAGCAACTCTCCTCAGAATAGGAAAAATTTCATCATAAAGATTGAACTCATCTTCTGAAGGAATGACTGGAGTTAGTTTGGTGTCATCTTTTCCAGGAATGTCTCTAATGGAGCTGAGGATATGACGCATTTTTACAATGCTTTTCAACATCATAAAAATTGAATTCCGGCGTGTTTTCACGGGAGTGACGATTATTATAAATTTCAACTTATCCTTGCCAACAACATCACTGTCATCAAGCAACAGTTTTAGCTAAAAATTAAAATAGAATTATAAGAAACATAACATAAAAGGTGATTATTACTATTTACTATTATTAAAAACTGATATTAACTATGTTATATGTCTTTACTTTTTAAGTGTTAACATTTTATCAGTTATTAATGATACTTATTATTAGAAAAATTTTGTCACACAAAGTGTACTGAGAAGTTTAAATTGCGCTTGTATTGTATAAACTATAAACTAAATTGCTATAAAAGTTAAAAAGGATGTTAAACTAAAAACTAGTTACCTCTTTTTTAATTATTTGCTCAGACAAAGATGACTAGTGGCATCTTGAACTTAATTCAGTTCCTCTTTGGATTGCTTCATGAAGATTCAAGTTGTAAAAACCTTTTGTTTCTTCGACAGTTGCTTCTACTGCCAAATTTAAAAGAGCACACTAAAGAGATGCATCTACGAAATTGCACTTGTTAATTGCCGCCTTCATATTAGCGGCTGAATCATGGACACACACAACGGACGAAACTCCATTATTTCCGGCCAACTCTGAGACATTCCTGAAAAGCAAAGTAAAATTAGTTGTTTGCTTTTGATATTTTAAAATACAAACTAATACTTTTGTTGTTATTTTAGATATAAATAAAAGTGTTAATTTGTGCCATTAATTTTAAACTAAATGGTGGGTTTTGCTTTTTTGTAACAAAAAGTTATCTAAATAATTCAAACGGTTAACTTGATTTACAGAAATTTTAACCTAATAAAAATAAAATACTAAAACATATTTATCCTGACGAAGAGCAATGGCTTTAGCTGTATGTTGTCCGGAAAACGGACAACATACAGAATGTCATCCACACAGATTTTCACATTTTTGTAGAACAACAGCAACCTAAAATTAAAATAAAAAGTTAGTTATTATTGGTATTTCTCGTTACATATCAATTTGGTTACCAACTAAGAAAACCAAAAAAAAAATTGGTGTGGATTAGTCTTAAAAAAGTAGCTTTTTAAAAAATTTAGTTCTCTTGGAACTCCCATTGAACTGACTCCCCACCCCAAATTAAAATTTATTTAAAACAATTAAAATTTTGCATACTTGAACCGGGAGTATGTTGTTGCAGCCTTCACATTCATTTTTGGGTTCCAGTAATGAACAAAATCTTTAAAAGCTTCATGCTCAACAAAAGAGAATGGCAAACGGGCCAAAAACTTGACAATTTCAATGTCTCCTTTAAGTTGTTTACGGTCTTGTGGCTTGTATTTGACCCAATACTTTAGATTTTGGACCTTTGTTGCTGATGGTCCGGAAAGTCTTCATTGTTTAACTTTACTGCCCAACACTAATGGCGTCTTATCATCTCGGACCTGCTCATAATCCTCGTCTTCATTGTAGGTCTATAAATTAATATGAAACCTTTTAAAATACCTAATATTGAAACATTCATCAGCATTTATTAAAAGTTATTGGTATTTATTGTTAAATCTTGTTAAGTCTTGGTATTGTAATAGTAATAATAACTAACACATATGAAAATAAAAGTTAATATTTAAATTAAAAAAGTAAAAACGTTTCTAAACTTTATTGCACCTATTCTATTTCATCAAAAGGAACATGGCACTTTTTCTCCAGGGCTGCAAACTGAACAGGATGCTTCCTTGTCAAATGTGATCTCATGCCAAATGTGTTTCTGTCCGTCAACTTGCAAATTGCAAAACAATACTTGCATTTTGCAGTAAAAAGTCGCTCTTCATCAGGTGTAGTACTGACCTCTTCATCAAAGTGATTCCAAATTTCAGTCTTTGGCCTTGGCATTCTTTAAAATGTTGTTCAATTACAATTTTAATACTAATTCAAACTAAAATTTTTACATCTTTCCTTTTAAAAAAAAAATTATTTTAAGAGCCTTATAATGTATATCCAAGTAATTTAAAGAGTATTCTAAAACTTTTTCCCAGAGAGTTTTTAAAAACGTTTTTATTACAATTAGCTAGTTAATTTCGGTTCAGTAGAACCGTAATTGAAACCGTAACCAAAACCAAAAAAAAGTTATTGAAAAAAAAAGAAACCAATAAAAGAAATTAAACTATTTAAGTGGTGATTTTAATTTTGATTGTTTACAGTATCACGTCAAATACAACATCAAAGCGTTTTACAATGACTTTTTTTAAAAACGGAGCGTTTCTCTTAAAAAAGGAATCATTAAATGCGATATCATAGATCATTTTCTGATTTTTTTCTCCATAAATACAGATACTAAATTAACACTAGATAAAAAAAGTAGCTTTTGTAAACGCATTTCTAACAAAGCAAATTTAGCATCATTTAATGACCAATTATCAATGCTTCATTGGCACCATATTTATCATTTTCAGGACACCAACTTAGCTTATATTTTCTGAAAACATTCTATGATATTTATGACGCAAATTTTCCTAAAATTGAAATAAACCAAAAGCTTCAAAAAATAACATCCCCATAGATAACCGATGTACTAAGAAAATCTTCCACAATTAAACAAAAATTATATATTAAGTACATGAAATCCAAATCAGTTGAAAAGAAAACCATTTACAAAAATTATGCTAGAGACTTCGAAAGACAAAGAAAAAATTTCAAAAAATCTTGACTTACTTGAAAAAAACAAAAACAACTCAAAACGCACTTGGTAAGTTGTAAGAGAAATCACTGGTAAAGCTAAAACTAAATCAGGCGCTTTGCCTAACGGTATTTAAGTTAATGATAAAATTTTATATGCTTCAAGCGATATTGCAGTTGAATTAAAAAAGCATTTTTTTTCAGCAGGGCCTAACTAAGCAAAAACTATTCCATTTACTGGTAATTCTTTTGAATTTTACCTCAAAAAACAACAAATCTTAATTGCATTGAAATACCCTATAAGGAGTTTGAAGCTGCTTTCAAAACGAATAAACCAAATAAAGCAATAGGATTCGACGGTATCAACGGAAATGTTTATATAAATTCATACAATTTTCTATTTAAAATCTTTTTATCTTGCGTTAGCCAAGGAGTTTTCCCTGATCAACTTAAAATTGCCAAAGTAGTGGTAAAATTGCCAAAGTAAACAATTGATAGTTGTTGCAAACAACTATCAAAATTATTAACATATATATATATATATATATACATATATATATATATATATATATATATATATATATATATATATATATATATATATATATATATATATATATATATATATATATATATATATATATATATATATATATATATATATATATATATATATATATTTAAACAACTTTAAAAAGTATTCTACACAGTAGAGTGCTCAATGTTCTTAACAGAACAGAGCAATTATATTAGTAGTAGAAAATCACTTAACAAAAATTTTTTCCATTTAACACTGTGTTTCATCAACAAAGATTCATCAGAAAATTTTTCTGATGAATCTTTGTTGATGAAACACAGTGTTAAATGGAAAAAATTTTTGTTAAGTGATTTTCTACTACTAATATATATATATATATATATATATATATATATATATATATATATATATATATATATATATATATATATATATATATATATATATATATATATATATATATATATATATATATATATTTGATAATAATAACAATAATCTTTAAAAACTCCATAACTATGACATTTATTTATCATTCAAATTTGTTTGAATAAATAAATATTTAAAAAAATAAAATAGATTTGTTTTTGTACTGATTTATGGGATATAAGACATTTAAACAATCAGTATGTAACATGATTTGATAAAAAATAGAGCATGTGAAAATATTTTAATATTTGATGATCGCTTAAAGAATGATTTGAGAATAGTAACTTGATTCAATTGTCACGTGATTTCAATTAAAAATTACTACAATTGTTGTAATTAAAAATTGATACCCACATACGATTAAAACATCAATTTAATTAGGAAATCATCATGACCCCATATATCAAGTTAAAACAACAAAATTATTTTCCGCAAATGTTTCTTTTATATATACGAAATTTGTCATTTCTTAAATTAGGACTTTCTTAAAGCATTGGACTTTGTTTGGTCACACCACGGTATGTTTTTATTTAAAAAACTAAACAGTTGGATTGTTCTCCTAACCGCCTGAGCCGTTTTTAACAATTTAATCTAAAAAATTCAAAATTAGGCGATTATTAATTTTTATCAATATTTTTATCAATAAATTGAGAAAATTTATTGCAAAATAACTTAACTTAACATTTAGTTATATCTAATACAAAATATTGTAAAATATCGTAACCAAACGATATTTTATCGGAACGTATCGAATCATATCGAAACTCAAAAAATATCGTTATACATTTTTTAGCGATAAATTATGCGATATTTATCGCTAAAAGCGATACTGATATCGTGCATATCGAAACCCAAACGATATTTTATCGGAATCACATCTAAACATATCGGATCATAGCAATTCATATTGAAACCCATTATCGTAAAAAATATTGGTTAGTTTCGATATTTCGATAACGATACGCAGATGCTTAATAAACAGAATATTAGCGCATGCGTTAAAATTTAAAATATGTCTATATATATATATATATATATATATATATATATATATATATATATATATATATATATATATATATATATATATATATATATATATATATTTTAAATGACGACATCTTGTATGAGAGTTGAATAAATTTAATATATGAACATCAATAAATACGAATTCTCTCAATACTAATTATATAATACTAATATATATATATATATATATATATATATATATATATATATATATATATATATATATATATATATATATATATATATATATATATATATATATATATATATATATATGTATATATATATATATATATATATATATATATATATATATATATATATATATATATATATATATATATGTATATATATATATATATATGTATATATATATATTTATATAAACATTTTTTTTTCCGTCGTATCAGTGACGAATCCATAAACTTTTGGTGGGTCGGGGGTGGGATGTTGAAATATTTTTGCATTTTGTACCATATAAGTCCTTAATTTCTAAGATAATTTTAAGACTTTTATATTATGGTGGTGGTTGGGAATGCATACCCCATCCCCCTGGATCCGTCACTGCCTAGTATTACTATGTAATAAATGCATTAAATTTTTTTTAAATTGTAAATACAAACGTGAGTTGTAAAGATCAACTAAAACATATAAGTAACAAATATGAAAACGTTAACACGGTTAACACGTTAACACGTTAACACGTTAACACGTTAACACGTTAACACGTTAACACGTTAACACGTTAACACGTCAACACGTTAACACATTAACACGTTAACACGGTTTTAGAATTTATTGTTTCTTAGTAAAAACTTTGCTAGAGAAGAATTTACTTTAACTTATTTTCTTGTTTATTTTGTTCGTTTTTATGATGCCAAATAATTTTTTGTCCGATAATCAATTCCACAACCATCTGCATTTCAAAGAAATTCTATTGTTTCTGTCCAATGTTTGTCCGAATATCTCATAATGCCTTATAATGATTTTTTAGAACACAAACTTTACGCTATTTGCGACAGTAATATAAAAACATTAATTAAACAAAATAACACAACACTAAGTATGAAAAAAACTACCAATTTCTTCTCGGTTGACTCTCCTGTTCAGAAACTCCTGAACGTTAGAGCAAAAACCAGAGTTTTGTTCCAAAAATAAGTGGCTCTATTTTCGACAAAGATCGACTGTACAACCTGCCTAAAAGTGAAATCACTTGACGTAAAAGCTAAGATCGGAATGAAAATATCTAAAGAATGGTCTAATTATAAAGTTTCTTATTATGGCGAAGATAAAGAGGAACAGTTAAGTACGATACGAAAGAAAATATTTGGTCACAAAAAATGGGGACTTTAAGCTGTATTAAAGATAAGAAAAAAAGCTAAAAAAAGGCTCTTTTAAAAAATATTTTAAAACCTTTAACGCGTGAGAAAACTGTAACAGCAAACATTTTCAGAATTGCATAAAAAATTGCAGAACAATATTTACGGGTTCCTGAAACTAAAGGTCTTTTTGAAAGTATTATTCTTGTTTTTATAAGCGTCAATATTTTTAAAATTTAGGATTTGAAAATAAAATTACTAGAGAGTTGGTTGATTCACCAGGAACACTCCATATCTGTAAAACGTCAATACGTGTTTTACTTTCTGGGACCAGTTTAATGTCTGACTCTATACAATCAACTTGTTGGTATAATGATGCAGTTCTACATCAGCTTTTCAATTGCATTTAGCATAAAGTACTTCACCATTAGACTGCCACATGTGTATAAAAACGTGCGTATTGTTTACGTATCACAGACGCAATATTGCACTTTGTAACAAACAAATGTATAGATGCTTTTACATTTTTACAAAATTTTCAAATAAGCAATAGCCAAGTTCCCGAAAAACAGCTTTAGATGCCGAGATGATGCCGAGATGATGCCGAAATGATGCCGAGATGATGCCGAGCAACAGGAGAACAACTAGCTTCTGTTTTTTTTTTCTAAATTAAAAGAACTCATCAATGTAGTAAAACCTACTTCAAAAAAAACTTTATTCGGATTGTTTAGATTTAAATGAATATAACTACCACAATGCATTGCACATTTGACAACTTGTGGAAAAAATCTTTTGCTACATTTTTGACATATAAAAAAGGTAGAGCTCCACCACCTTTTTTTCTGGAAAAAAAGCACTGGTAACAAGAAAAATCAAATATGAAAAACGAATGTTAATTGTTATAATACAAAACTAAAATGTGTGGTTTAAAAACACTAAACGTTTTTTTTAAACCACACAACATTTTTTTTTAAATTAATGATTTTTTTTTAATTTTATTTAGGTGCCCCAAGAAGTCCTTACGGTCTTATCACAGAGCACCGTGGATGAGCATTTAATAGGACCTTCACGCCTCCTTCCTAACCGATGTCGCAAAACTTACTCAGAGGTGGAGTTTGAACCACGGAACCTTTGTGTCAGAGGCAAGTGTGCTACCACTGCACCACGGCTGCTCTTTAAATTCTCAATTTTAAGAAACAGTTGCACCAAAAATATTCTTCATTGTTGACTTTCATTATTTATGTACAATAAATTTTATTTAAGTTAAATGAATTTTCTAACAAAATAATTTAGATCAGATTAAGGTGCTGCTTTTGTTGCTATTAGTAATTTTGATGGTTTTGTTACTTTCCAAATCTAACCTTGTTTTTTCTTTCTTTAAGAACAACTTTTCTCTCTGTGGACTACTGCTTTGGGCTGTGGAAAATTCCTTGTTTTAATATATATATATATATATATATATATATATATATATATATATATATATATATATATATATATATATATAATTTCTTATCTATAAATAAAATACTATATAACAATTATCGTGGATTCAAAAAAACTATTTGAGAAAAAGTAAAAATGTATTTATTATTGTAAATAAAAAGTTTACTGATTCATTTAAAAATCACAATATATTCTATGCATTTTTATCGATTATCTAAAGCTTTCGATCCCAAATATTATAAAAAATTTTTATGAACTCTTTATTTATTTTTTTATGAGAATGAATATATTATTATAATTTATATATTATATATTATATACTATATATTATATACTATATAGAATATATTATAAACTATAATTTTAAATAAAATTATTGTTTGCACTTTTCGAAAAAGAATTTTCGAATAAATTTAAAACAGTGGTAATGAAAGTTATGTGAAAAAACCAAACAAACAACAAAAGAGATGTAACTAAAACGTAAAAATGCGAAAGCAAATTTTAAAATAACGGCAGTCAAACTTAGTAAGCACTGATATTTTTATTTCTTTTAATCTCAATTTAGGTTTTAAATTTGTTTAATGTACTTTTTTTTTTTTTACTATTTTTTGTAGAAATTGTCAAAACAAAATCTATTATGTAATTCGCAATCAAGTTTTATTTGATAACTAATACAAGCAAATGCTATTATAACGAATTCATAAATTAATAAAAATCAAATCTCAGTTTATAAAATAACAAACCAATGATTTTATTATACAGTAAAAATACTCCTGACCCCGTCAACGCAAAACATGAACAACATGAAAAATATATAATATGATTAAAAAGAAAATCGGTACAACAAATAGCACATAAAGAGTGGGATGTTTTTCAGGTTTTGAGGAATTACCTATAAAAAAAAAAATACTTAAAGAACATTTAATGAGAAGCCATAATATTTAAACTTTTGTCTTAAGTTGACAAAAATTTTCATACTATAAAATAACTTTTTTGTTTAAAAGATTAAAAATGATTTGGTGAAAAGATATTTGTTCGAAATACCGTTTTCTCATTTTGTTTGAATTCGATGAAATGTTTTAAAAACTATAAACTAATTTTTTTACTTATTATACGAAAAATAAGTTATCTATAATATTTTTATCTATAAATACTCAACATTACTTGTTTAATAGAAAACAATGAAGGTTACTGTTACTTCATACGTTATTGTAAGCTGCTGTCCTGTGACTATACTGCTGCATGGGTTCGGACTTTTTCTTTTGATAAAAGCAAAGAGATCTCGGATGGATTCTACTCAACGCACTATTATTTTACACCTATGCATTTCTGAGCTTTGTGCAAATATTTTGCTTTTGATAAATGGAATATTTCATTTTACTGCAACAAGAACTTCAATTTATCTTTTTTTGCTACTTCGAATATTTATGAGCTTGTGCTATTGTACAAACATCTGGTTAACGTTTGATCGTTTTTTGCACACACAATTGACCATCAAATACCCTGTGTATTGGTCAAAGAAACATACTATATTTTCTGAAGCTTTTGTATGGATTTTTAGTTTAGGATGCGGACTTTTAGTTTTTGTTAAAATCCCCCATGTAATAATAATTTTGGATCTTACATTTGATATGATAGTTTTGGTATTTCCGACTTACGTGTACTTGAATGCAATTTTGTTATCAAGAAAAATGAGTAGCGTAAACAGTAAAAAAAGAGGAAGAAAAGGATTTTTATTAACAACATTGATAGTGTCGAGTTACATATTTTTAATGGTTATACCACATTTGATTTTTTCTGTATATACTTTCTCTAAAATAAAGATGCCACCTAAATTTATTTTAATATTGGATTTAACATTAGTTTCTGGTTTTTGGAGTCATGCAACTATTTATATATTATTGTCTCCAAGTGTTCGTCATACTTTATATCAATTTTTAAACATCAAAAAAAGAATAACGAGAAGTAAGCATAAATTATCAGAGACAAGATCTGAGATTTTCCGAAGTCGTGAACTTTCAGAGCCAATTTATTCCGAAATTGTATTATAACACAACAAAGATTTTTTATTAATCAAGACTTAAAATCTGAGAAATTTTTTTTTTAGTGAAGCTTTTAACTTTTTTATTTACTGATGATATAAGATTGTCATTGATCTGTTGTCGAACATATGCACTATTTTGAATTTATTTTGTAAGATAAATAATGAATTTTATTTCCACTCAATCTATATTTTTGGGTAAACCATAAAATAATACAAAAGTAAAAACGCATACTTAAAGAAAACTGAGGTAAAAGCTAAACAAAAGAAAAAAATGAACGAGTTCGCAACTTTGTTTTTTTTCTTTTTACTGAAAGCCAAAGATATATATATATATATATATATATATATATATATATATATATATATATATATATATATATATATATATATATATATATATATATATATATATATATATATATAAACATATATATATATATATATAAACATATATATATATATATATATATATATATATATATATATATATATATATATATATATATATATATATATATATATATATATATATATATATATATATATATATATATATATACTAGATGTCTAACTTGCAAGATTTTACTGGACAAAAAGTGAAGCGGCTTTTTTGTTTACAAATTTAATACGCCATTTGTAAAAAGGGCAAAATATTATATAGTTAATGTCGTGGAAGTCATTTCTCATTATTGTAAAAGCGGCTTCACTTTTCGGATCAAAGTTAGACATCTAGTATATATGAATCAGTGTTTTTTAAAAGGGCTGATTTGACATTTTTTTTGAAATTCACTATTTGTGTGTTTTGTGTCCTTCTATGATAGCTTCATCAGTTTATGTCAAAAATGTGTTTAAATTTTATATTCTTACACAAATAAAGCCACCTGAAAGTTTTTGATTTTTTTTAAAAGGGCAAGTTTGCTTTAAATACGCCTTCAAATACAATTTTAAAAAATTCACTCTCCAGCTGATTTGTATTTTTAGGCGCAATACGCGGAAAATGTAAACAGTTTCATGTATATTGTTGTTATTATAAAAATTTTAATGGATCTCGTCTGTTATTATAAAAATCTTAATGGATTCCAAGTCCTAGAAAGAGGAAAGAAAGTTATCCTTGTGATTACAAACATAACAAAATAAAACAAGCGCGTTTAATGGGACAGTCATACATAAATCATAAAGGAAATAAAGTCCCATCAAAGTACCCTAAGTTTACTTGCAGGTAAGTTTCAAACATCCAATGTAATATATATATATATATATATATATATATATATATATATATATATATATATATATATATATATATATATATATATATATATATATATATATATATATATATATATATATATATATATATATATATATATATATATATATATATATATATATATATATATATATATATATATATATATATATATATATATATATATATATATATATATATATATATATATACACACACACATTATATATACATTTACATATAGTATATTTAAATCATTTTAAACTTATCATAACTTTAATGTTTACATGAAACTCTACTAAAATTATAAAAAATACTATACTATAAGATTTTGAAGCATTAATCAAATTTCATGAAAGCATAAGTTTAAAATAATTTATATATATTATATGTTTATATGTCTAAAATTTATAGAATAGCATACTTCAAAATATTTTCACCCTAAAACCTAACTCTAAGTTCAAACCAGCTATAGTACTTAGATATGGGTATACCTGTTTCATACAGGTATGATAAGTAAAATGACTTACATAGTTTACAGGTTTTACATATTAAACTTTTCTTGAATAGTAGTTTGATATGCCTAAGTTTTGTTATGATTATTTTTTCAGATAGTTAACATACACTGAATAGTTATCTTGTTATAGTAAGCCTAGGCTTATATAGTTCTTGAGAGTATAACATAGGTGGAAGCACTAAAAAGTCAAATACACTTAATATTATTTGGTCGATTTCCCTACAACTTTGGTGGCAATGTTGTTCTCTGTTTAAGATTATAGATAATGCTGTGTATTTTAATAAAAGCGTTTTCTAGCTTGTATTAGTTGTATATCAATTTTTCTGATTTCTTTTTTAAGGTGCAATAAAAAGTGTTTGGAAAACTTTGGAGAGGCTAACTGTGTGGATATCTTTTCCAAATTTTATGATATAAAAACAAAGACAAACAAGATTTTTATATTCAAGGATTGATAGATGTCACTAAAGTTAAAAGAAGAACGGCACATCAAAAGAATCTTGAAAAACCAAAGCAGCCAAATAGCTTCTCTTATCTTGTGATTGCAGGCAATATACGCGTAGAAATATGTTGCAGGGCACTTTTATCTGTCTTAAGTATTAGTGAAAAACAATTAAGGAGAATAAGGAACCTTAAGGTAATTGGAATAACCCCTGAAGATAAAAGAGGAAAAGATATTACTAATTGTCTTTCTCAGAATGTTCATGACATTGTTAGTAATCACATAAGATCATTTCCACTCAAGGAATCACATTACTCAGGCAAAAATGTATATTACCTCAATGCAAGTTTAAATGTAAAATTAATGTGGCAACTTTTTTGTGATAAAAATCCAGATTTAAAAGTGAGCAAGTCTTTTTACTGGAACCATTTTAAAACAAATTTTAACTATCGGTTTGGGCACCCACAAGTGGACACTTGTTGCACGTGCGAAGAATTAAATCTTAGATTGAAATCACCACATCTCAATGATGTAGCTAAAAGAGCAGCGCAGACTGATTTAGATGCTCATAAGCTCAGGAGTAAAAAATTTTACAATGCTTTAAACATGAAACATCAGAAGATAGCTCAAAGGAGGAGCACATTCTATCATTGGCATTTGACTATATGAAGACGATAAGCTTGCCAAAAATACCTGTCCAACAACTTTATTACATGAGACAGCTATCAGTTAATGTTTTTTCTATACATAACATTAAAGAAGAAAAAAGTCATATATATATATATACCATGAAGGTCAAGGAAGAAAAGGGCCTATTGAAGTTGCGACTTTTTTAAAAGATTATTTGAACTCACTTCGACAAAAGTATTATACATTACATTTGTTTTGTGACAACTGTGGTGGACAAAATAAAAATCAAACCTTATCACATTTTTGTTTATACTTATCTGACAGTGGTAAGTTTGATTAAGTCGAACAGTTCTTTTCTATGAGAGGGCATAGTTTCCTCCCTTGTGATAGGGACTTTGGTATAATTTCAAGTGTTTTAAAAACGCATGACCGTCTTTATCACATGCATCAACTAACCGAGCTTATTATTAGCAGCTCCAGATCACGAAAGTTTGCAGTGAAAGAAATTGTAGATGCAACTGAATTTTTGATTTTAAAGCTTGGAGCCGAAAACATTACAAAAAATCTTGCATTTCTTCAGAAACCAAGGGTAAAAATACCCCAAAAGAAAAGAAGGTTCACTTTTCAATTAGTAACTTGTTTCATTTTATATATGAGCATGATAAAAAAGGCTACATTAAGGCATTCACCAATATTAATGGTTTGGTCTGTCATACTTTTTTTATGTCCAAACATACAGGTACTGTTCTACAGGTGGATAGTTTGGCTTATACAAGTGGCAAAGTTACTCTGAAAAAAGTGAAGGTGGAAGACCTTAAAAAATTAAAACAATTCGTTCCTGAAGAATTCAACGAGTTTTATAACGAGCTGTACTCCTGGCCAACTAATGAATGTGAGAATATCCCTGATAGTGACTTTGAGGGGGAACTAGATTAATTCTTACTGATAGCTAATTTAGTTAAATATATGTATTGTGTTTATTACTGGGACGTTAAAACATTGTTTTAAAGTACATAGTTGTAGTTCTTACGGAGTTTTAATTTGTTTTCCTTATTGAAATACTCGATTTTTTTTAAAAGGGCCAATTTTTCGAAATTTCATACATTAATTATTAACAAACGAAATGTTATAACAATTATCAAAGTGTACTAAGATGTTTTTCCTGCATATATTTTTTAAAAATATATTACACAAGTTCTGTATATTTAATATTAAAAGATATAAAGAGTTTTTTTTAGTTTTCTCAAAAACGGGTTTTGAGCCAATCAGCCCTTTTAAAAAACACTGATTCATATATAGACAATAATTCGTCTATAAGTCATTTAATAAATTTCATAAGTTCATGGTAAAAAAAAGTCAGACGAATTATCGTCTAGTATATATAATATATGATTGCTACTCAGCGTATGAGTAGTACTTCGGTACGAAGGGAACTCGTCTCGATTAGCTCTGCAATTACAATGTTTCCTTTTCGACTAGTAAATATATAATCTAGTCGAGTAAATGAAAATTATAATAATAAATAAAAATAATTATAATGGTTTTTCACAGGAAGACTCAAAGACAATATAAAAGATGTTTTACTGCGCCATCGTATTGAAAAATACGCATCTAAAAAAAGAGTTAGAACTCTGAATGTTGAAGGACCTTTATTTCTAATAAGAATAATTTCTATTTTAGTTTGAATTAATTTATTTTAATTTTCTTTACAGATTCATTAATTGTTAAAAAAGTTTTCTTAACACATTTTTAGCCTTAATTTTTTTTAAAAAAACTTCTTTAGCTAGCTAAGTTTACACCAGTAAAAAAAAAGGGGAAAGTGAACTTTTTTCTTTTCATTAAAAAATATTTTATATAAATGTTCAAAATATTTTTGCTAACTTTTATAAACTTTTTAAATCTTTATAAAATGAAAAAAACACACACACACTAGAAATATTTTTCTTCAGAAAAATATTTCTAGTGTGTGTGTGTTTCCCGTAAGTTGTCAAATGCGCAATGCATCGTGGTAGTTGTATTCATTTAAATCTAAACAACCCGAATAAAGTTTTTTTTTGAAGTAGATTTTACTAAAGTAGTGAGTTCTTTTAATACTAATTTAGAAAAAAAAACAGATTTTAGTATTTTTCCGAGCTGTTGTTCGGCATCTAAAGCTATTTTTTGTGAACATAAACATGATGAACTTGTTGCTCTCAATGAAGAGGAATCTATAAACGACAGTTTTTCAACTTGAAGCATTTATTTTTGCCAAATATAAATCACAATTTTTATGGAGGATTATTTTTTTAAGGGGACTACATATATAGATAGTTGCAAAATAAGACCCAAAAAGCATCAAACTTTTGCCTATTGCTTATTTGAAAATTTTGTAAAAATGTAAAACATCTATACATTTGTTTGTTACAAAGTGTAATATTGCGTCTGTGATACGTAAACAATACGCACGTTTTTACACACATGTGGCAGTCTACTGGTGAAGTACTTTATGCTAAAAGCAATTGAAAAGCTGATGTAGGACTGCATCATTATACCAACAAGTTGATTGTATAGAGTCAGACATTAAACTGGTTCCAGAAAGTAAAACACGTATTGACGTTTTACAGATATAGCGTGTTCCTGGTGAATCAACCAACTCTCTAGTAATTTTATTTTCAAATCCTAAATTTTAAAAATATTGACGCTTATAAAAACAATAATAATACTCACAAAAAGACCTTTAGTTTCAGGAACCCGTAAATATTGTTCTGCAATTTTTATGCAATTCTGAAAATGTTTGCTGTTACAATTTTCTCACGCGTTAAAGATTTTAAAATATTTTTTAAAAGAGCCTACTTTTTAGCTTTTTTTCTTATCTTTAATACAGCTTAAAGTCCCCATTTTTTGTGACCAAATATTTTCTTACGTATCGTACTTAACTGTTCCTCTCTACCTTCGCCATAATTTGTTTAATTAATGTTTTTATATTACTGTCGCAAATAGCGAAATGTTTGTGTTCTAAAAAATCATTCTATTATGAGATATTCGGACAAACATTGCACAGAAACAATAAAATTTCTTTAAAATGCAGATGGTTGTAGAATTGATATTCGGACAAAAAATTATTTAATACGATAATTATTACACTGATACGAGGGGAAAAAAAATGTTCATATATATATATATATATATATATATATATATATATATATATATATATATATATATATATATATATATATATATATATATATATATATATATATATATATATATATATATATATATATATATATATATCTATATATATCTATATATATATATATATATATATATATATATATATATATATATATATATATATATATATATATATATATCTATATCTATATCTATATCTATCTATCTATATATATATATATATATATATATATATATATATATCTATATATATATATATCTATATATATATATATCTATATATATATATATCTATATATATATATATATATATATATATATATATATATATATATATATATATATATATATATATATATATATATATATATATATATATATAGATATATATATATTTGTATATATATATAAATATATTTGTATATATATATATATATATATATATATATATATATATATATATATATATATATATATATATATATATATATATATATATATATATAAATATATAAAGGTGCTGGAACACCCTTTCGGTGCGTTGTAAGAGAGAGAAAAAAAAAAAAAAAAATATATATATATATATATATATATAAAGGTGCTGGAACACCGTTTCAGTGCGTTGTAAGAGAAAAAGAGCATTGAGTATTGTTAATTATGCTGTGTAAAATATACACTGTGTATTGTAACGCGGGTCAACTTGTTTCTCCGCGCTGCGGCCTTGTTTGCTTGTTCGTCGAGGTTCGTGTTTTAAAATTATAGAGTTGAGAGAGGTTTGTAACCACAAAAAGTAGCCTAATTGAATGTAGTGACCTAGGGGAAGTGAATAATTAAAAAAAAAAGAAAACTAAAATAATACATTCATTAAATTTATGTACACTTACAATTATTTTGTAATCAAATACTTTTAACTTAGTGAAAGTATTTGACACGAGTGTCAGTATTTAACACAAGTGACAGTATTTGACATGAGTGACAGTAACTTGTTCATTACTTTGACAAGAGTGACAGCATTTGCTACTGCACTGATGTTAATGGTCTTTTATCATAACTAGGAGTTAAACACAGTTTTGAAAAATGGTGACTGTTCAACAACTCTTTGCAGACTAGTTTAAAAGCGGTATTATTTCACAATGGAAATAGACATGTATCAGTACTAGTTACGTATTCTGTCCACATGAAAGAGACCTACAAAACCATGTTGCAACTTTTGTAAAAAAATATATTATTGCATGTATAATAGGGTGGAGCCATTTTGAAAATTTTTGAAATTTGATTTGCCTGAGCAGCAAATCAATATCTTTTGGTGAAAAAAGAACCTAACTCTTTTTTTTTTTTTAGTTTAGATGAGTTCTTGAGGTTCCTCTTTGGATTCTAAATTTTTGATGGGTCCTAATATTGTTTAAATTTTTTTTTTCTAAACTATATCAACTTGATACTTAAAAGAAGCAAAATAATATGCTGATTTTGAAAATAATATTTGTTTTTATTAAAAAATTAAAATTAAAAAAGTAGAGTTGTTTTTTTCATTAAAAACCCCCGTCCTCAACAAAACGGGGGTTTTGAGGTATATTTTTGCAAGTATTTTTTTCACTAAAAAATTTTTTTAATAAAATTATTATTTATGAAACAAGCATTTTTTTCTGCTTTTTTTTGAGTCCAAGGTTGATATGGTTTAGAAAAAAAAAAATTCAAAAATATTAGGACCTGTCAAGAATTTAAATTCCAAAGAGGACCCTCAAGATCTCATCAAAATCAAAAAATATTTTTTTACTTTTATCTTATAATTAATAGACATTGATTCGTGTCTCAGTAATATTGGTTTTTAAACTCTTTTTTTTTTTGCTATGAAAATTGCTCCACCCTAATGTATAACTGGAGAATTTACGGTAACTTAAAAGTATTAGCTATTCTAACAAGAAGTCAGTCAGGACTTGGTAGTTCTGCTTAAATGGGACAGCAGAGATAGGATGCAACACTACATTAAGTTAGCTGGCTAATAATTGACTAAGATTGACTATTATATACCAAGATCTTCGCGAAAAACTTTTTCTGTTGTACAGTGTTATTAGCATTGCTGTAAGTATCGGGTTGCCAAACGTCACGCAAAAAAGGATAACATTTCCTAGCTTTCCTGTCTTTTGCTAAATGTCCAGCAGAAAAAATTTAAAACTTTTAATATATCCGGCCTTTCGTTATACTTTATGGTTTCAATACTTTACACCTGATTCCTTCAAATTATAGTATTTGCTTATAATAACATTTCTTACAAAGTTTGACAAAAAAAACTTAAAAGAAAAAAATTTAAAATTATTCCATTCAAAATAAGCTCAAAAAATAGTTTTTTGAATAGCTTTTTGAGCTATTTAGACGTTCTATTTTTTTTTAATTTAAAACGTCGCATAGTGACTCAAAACAACAAAAAAGTGGTAATAAACCCCTCACAACTTTTCTATAAATTAAGTGCCCTTTTTTAAATAATATTAAATTACAATAATTTTTTATTTCGAAAGTATAAATAATTTTTTCATAAAACTTTCATTTTGTATTTTATAGTAAAAAGAAGTGAAAAAATTTGTTATTGTTTTCAAAGAAATCTGAAAAATGTGAGATTTTTATTTAACTAAAATAGATTACTTTTAATTTAAATAAAAGGGTATATTTATTTTGAAGATAATCTTTTGGCTCTATAATTTTCAAATTTACTAAAAAGAAAAAAAAAAGTCTGATTTTTTAAGATTTTTTTTTTTTTAAATGGCATTAACTTTTTTTGATTTATATATCAGCTAAAAAAATGTTCCACCGAGTTCCAAAAATATACATATATTTTCTTGTTAATTAACATTTCTACTTTTAAGATATAAAGGGATTACAGCGGTCTCCTGCGGTATTGGAAGTTATTAAAAAAATACAAATGTTGTTAAACACTTAAAAAACTTGTTTTCCGCCATTTTTGAAAGTACTTTCTTATAATTAAAACAAATGAAAATGGCGGGAAACTAACATTTTAATTTTTTACTGGTATTACTTGCTCTAATATTGTTTTTAAATCATAAATATTAAATATAGTTTTAAAAAACGTGCTTTTGTCATTATATACTATTTAAAAGTTTGTTAAGAAATTTATTGACAATTTTAAAGAACGATTTATTATTCGATAAGTACAACATGTTTGAAAAAGCTTAACTGAACAAATTTATTATTTCCTGTAATATAAAGTTAACTTAGTAATATAGTATTTTTACAGGATGTAACAATGTGACAATTGTTAAAGCCATAACAAAATAAAATTTTAAACAGTGTAAATAAAAGATATATAATGTAATTTAAAATGCTTCTGATATATTAGTTTTATTACATTGATGGTTCTTAAAAACAATAACAATGAAATGATTAGATCTTATCCCAAATATACGTGAATTAGGAGTGGATAAATTAAGATTATGAAAGGATTTAATACTGAATACTGAGGAAATTCGCAAGGAAAATTTAAATAAAGTAAAGGTTGCCTTAGTTATATTTATTTCAAAGGTGAAGAAAAAACTAAAACAATGTGGACGAAATTATGATACATTTATACAAAAAGAAAATCGTTGGCTTCAAAGAAATCTTATGAACAATAAAAATAGCCATTTTGGTTCTGGAAGGCCCCATAAACAATGGAGTGTTCTTGGAGAGCGAAGCAAAAGAAAAAAAAACGAAAGAACTAGCCACTGAACATCATGAAGCTCTATTTTTAGCTTCTGCAAAAAGTGTTGCTGGAGAAAAAAAAGCCTCTATTTTAAAAAACAATATTTCTTATTTTTTAGAGATAGAAAAAGTTGATGAAACTTTGTATAAAACTTTTCCCATTAATATGAGTGTAGAGGAAGCTCTTGCATTAAGAATGAACACTGATCTCAGCAATAAACAATATCAAATGATCAAAAACTCAGCTCTTGTACACAATGTACATATTTATCCTACCTTGCACGATATTTTGAGGAAAAGTTGAAATGCTATCCTGAGAATATACACTTTTCTGAAATTTCTGCAAAATGTATATTCTCAGTGTAAATACTCTTCAAAGAATGTTAGATCACACTGTGAGTAGAATAACTGAAATGATTGATATGCCTAATTGTGGTCAAGGTAAAAAAATATTTGGAGTTTTATATGGAAAGATTGGTTTTGATGGAGCATCAAGCTAAAGTATTTAAAAACAGAAATACAAGACAAACAACACAAGTATAGAACTTAAAAGTGAAGAAAATCTTTTTAGCACAGGTTTTGTGCCTCTATTGCTTAAAGTATAAAATGACGAAATTTGGAAAAATGGAAATCCTTCAAGTTGTCACTTTTGTAGACCTATATCTCTAATATAAAAAAGAGAGTCCAATTTTATCCAGAGAATAAGAATCGGATCTAAAAAATCAAATAAATACCTTAAAGACGTTTTGCAAAGTTTTTGAAATTGCCGGAAGAAAGGCGACCTTTAATATCAGCTATAGAGTTGATCTTACAATGTTTGATAATAAAGTACTTAACGCACTTACAGAGACAAAATCCACTCAATCCTGCAAAGTGTGCCATGCTAAACCCAACGAAATGAACAATATTGATTTATTAAAAGCAAAAACTGAGAATGAGTTAGCCTTGGGGCTCGGATTTTCAGCTTTGCATTGCTGGATAAAATGCTTGGAATTTATTCTTCATTTGAGTTATAACTTCATTTGAAATTAAAAAGTATAAGCCAAAAACAATTGAGGGAAAGTTATTTGTAGAGTTAAAAAAAAGAGATTCAGGTACTTTTCAGAGAACGGTTAAAACTATATGTTGACATGCCTAAAACTGGGTCTGGAAATACCAATGACGGCAATACTGCCAGAAAAGCATTTAAAAATAGTGAAGTTTTTTCTGAAATTACTAAAGTTGGTTGTGATATAATTGAAAGATTGCAAAATATTATCATAACCATATCTTATGGATATCCTATTAATATCAATGAATTCGATTTATACTGCACTGAAACAGCTAAACGTGTAGTGAGTTTGTACGACTGGTATCTTATGCCTCCTACTGTACATAAACTGCTACTGCATAGTTCTTCTATATCACATAAATTACCTTTGCCAATCGGGGTATATTCAGAAGATGCATTGGAGAGTTTAAATAAACAGATAAGAAATTCTAGACTTACGCACACGGCAAAAATATCAAGGTTAAACACAATGATGAATCAGATGCACTACCTTCAAGTAAGATCAGATCCAAAAGTATCAAGCATATCTTTTAGAAAACATAAGAGCTATCGAGGAAATCCGTTACCAGACGAAGTTATTAAATTAGTTGTAATGTAAATAATAAAATAAATGTAACAAAATATAGTTTTATTATATTATATTTTCTCTATGTATCAATATCCTTTAAAACCTTTTTTTTTTAATATCAATTAGAGTAATATATCAAGATAATGTGTTTGTCTTGAAGATTCTAAAACTTAAAGAAAAAAATTTTTGTACGCGTATAGTCACCTTTTACGCGCGCATACGCGCATTATACGCGTCGAAGCTGCGCGTAAAAAAAAATTTATCAAAAATTTAAAATCTTTGACCCAAGAAATATTAATTTGATATATAACATTATTTATTTACAATTTATGTCAAATTTTATTTAATTTTTGCCGTTTTTTTATCGTCCTGAATCACTGTGCGTCGTACAGTGGGACGAAATCCTGATTTTGTGGCCAAAATTCCCAAATTACCTACATAAGGGTTTTCGAGGTCGCTGATTAGGAATCTGAGGTCAGATTTAAAAAATTCAAAATAGCGGCTCCAATATGGCGGCCAAAACTGTTCATACGTTGAAAATATGAATTCTCATGTAATTTAGTTTTCAAGGTCATTGCTAATGATTCAGGAGTTAAATTAGAGCAAAAACATTGCAAAATTATTTTCAAATTTATATTATTAATAAAAAAACAGAAATTTGTAATTTTAATTTAATTTAATTTTTTTTAATTGGTAAAAGATTAACTCACATATATGTAAAAAAATTGTTTCTTTAATCCTAGTAACAAAAATCACGTGTGTCATATTCATCAATTTTCGAATCATTCGATTCGGAATCTGATGTTGAACCACTTGTATCTAAATCGAAATCGTTCCTTGTCTCTTGTCTGGTGACTTCAGGTTGTTTTAACAATTGTAAAGCTTCTTGATGTAGAGATTTTACCGGTCTCTGGGGCAATTTCCTGATGTTAATAAGAGCCTATGAAAAATGTCTCTCGTATTCGATTCTCTTGAGCATTTTTTTGAATGATGTAATCTGAAGTTTTTAATGTCCTTATTGCGTGACTCTTGGGCATCTTCAGAAAGTTATCCAATTGGTAAAAGGGCATACTTTACAATTTCTGCTCCATGGATCAGCAATTTATGTACAGATGTAGGCATGTAATACCACGGATATAACGCAACAAATAAATGGGCGGTATTTGCACAATAGTCTTTGAATTTTTCTTCATCTATATCAAACCTGCTCGAAATTACCTGCAAAATAACATGAAAACGGTGAATTAATTTTTCATCGACTCCTGTTATTTCAGCAGATATAGCAGCATTTTGAAAAAAGCGGCGCGCTGTATTTCCATCGTTAGAGCTTCCATATCCTGGCTATGGTCGATCAATGATAAGCCCCAGGTTTATCCTAAATTAAGTCTATATTTCTTCCTTACGCGTTCTCACATTCTTTTTATCTTCCTCTCGACGAGCTTGCCACTTTTCAGTTGTTAGTTTATACGACAGGTGCAAACAGCACTCGAAAAAACGAATCCATGCATGCAATGTAGATATGCCAAATCTTAAATTATCTGTAGTAATGTCCATTTTTATAATGCTGCTGATGTCATTAAATTCTTTAGAGGACGCTTTACACAAGAAGCAGCGTTGTGTAGAAGTGGTACCAGTTACTGCATTACAGACTATACCGTCTATCATCGTAAGTGACATACAATAAGTTACTGAAATGGATTTTCCATTTTGTTCATTAGCATATGGTGCAAGACCCTCAATCTGTAGTTCAATGTCGGTAACTTCTTTCCATGTTGACTGTAGATCTTCATGTACAAACTGCAATCGTATTGGTCTGCAGAATCGCGGAGATGATGGTCTAGGATTTTTCCACACAATAGTTGCTTCACCCGTCTCATGGTTGTTGTGTACTAATTGTAAAGGTACAAGAGAAGTATAAAAAATGCTTTCATCAGATTTTCCAGTCTCAGTAAGTTTTTGTTTATAAACACTTTGACCGCTGCTTCCATCACATCCCCATTTACAGTAAAGTACTAATTTTTGCAGAATTAAGTTTAGAGTATCAATGACATCAGCCTGAAGTTGTATAATTCTAGATGTGGTATGATCAAGTAAAGCCTGTAGTTCAATCTGTGCGCACGACTCACTAACAGTTGTGTACACAACTGATGGATAACAACGTTTTTTTGCTTTTTCTATTTCAAGGTATGATGGGTATAATTTGCATTTATGTGATCTAGCTACATTTCTTGATAGTTGATAAGAGTGCTTTGATTCTCCTTTCTCGATCATTAAAGAAAGTGCTTCATCTGGGGTTAAAGGTACTTCATTTTGTGAACTAACAGCGGATATATACTTTGAGGCTCTTGTTGAGGTTGTTAATGTGACATCTTTAACAACTTGAGCAGCATGTCCTTGACCAGAAGTCCTTAAACTCATTTGAGCAGCATATGCCAATTCTTCTGTAGAAAAAGTAGAACGTACTTCTTGAGTCTTTCGCCTCTTTGATCTTTCATTAGATGAAGCAAAGGATTGCGAAGGACGCCCACATGTTACTTTTTTATTATCACTCTTCACAATCTTATCAGGTGTTGTGCATTCAGTATTGGATAATTTTGAAAATTGTACGGTGCTCTTCAACCATTCTTCATTTTTTTTCAGAAAAAAATCTTCCCATCTTCCTTCTGCTCTCCATCTCGATCGAAAATTTGAAAATAACCGTGATAATGACATTTCATCCTCGCCTACTTGTATCACATATTCCGTTTTTTTGAAAATTGCATCTGTCAAAACATCAATGATGAATTTATATTCATTTTTTAAACTGTCTTTCACCATAAAGAATATATCTTTTCTTGAAAATTCCATATTAATTCCAAAGTTTTTTGAGGACTATTTTATAGAACTTTGAGATTATCATAAAACGGAATGAGAAGTAACTTTTAAAGCATATATTTAAAATAAAAAATTATTGCATTAAAATGTAATTAGTGCTATTAAATAATGTTAATTCACTAACTTCCATGACCATTAATACGTGGTGCGACATTAATCTATTAAGATAGTTTAATGTCGCACCACGCATTCTTCCATAAAAACTAGTCTCATTATTAAAATGGCACTCAATGGCAGCCAGTTTTTTAATATGTTATATTTAACACTATACACGATCAGTTCCTTGTCAAAAGAAGGTGGATAACCGCGGTTAAATTTTTAAAACGACATTAGAAAATCGATTTCAGATAAAAAATTTACAATTTTTTATGTTTACTTGTCGCGCGATTTAAATATGAAAAAAATTAAAATTAGCAATAACAGTGCATAACCATATATTCTACATGCCTCCAAGTAATTCCATTTTGCCGAATTCCAATTGAAATAGTTTCTTCAGTTTAACAGCACTTTAAAACAGGCAAGAATTTTTCGACGTGTCCACTTGTTTAGTGCGTACCGAACGGAGGCTAAATGTCAACTGACGCCCAGGCCACCCTAGAGCAGGTTATACCTGCCCTGTTCGGAATTTTGTTCTAGGACTATCTGTAAACAAGATCTGAACGTAAAAAGACGAAAATATGAAACTCAAAAATTTGACTTTTAGCCACGAAATCGGGATTTCGTCCCACTGTGCGTCGGTGTTATTTTTTACCTCGGCGCTTTTTCAATCTGTCAGTTTGTGCTTAAGCAAAAACTTAAGTAGCATAAACGACATTAATATGTTGTTTTCTGGATAAAAGTGACTCCAATCTTCTACAAAAAGAAAGTACAAACTCTCTTGTTTGAGGATTTGGTTTGTTGGAGGATGCAACGAGAATAAGTCTATGTGTGCGGTTTTTGTAATATGTTATAATGCTATTAAATAACTACTTGCAATCAGTTTTTGTGAAAGAAGATAACAATGAGTTGCCTTATTATTTACCTCATAATAAAGTTAACGCAGTGATAAACTAGAATTGGAATGATACAATTACTCAAACATTAATTGTCGGTGAATTATACAGTCTTAATGAAAATAAATCTTTTGGACCTGACGGAGTTAGTCCGTATGTTCTAAAAAATTGTGCGGAATTATTAGCACTCCCAATTTCTTTTTTATTTAAAAAAATCATGAAACTTATCATCACTTCTTACTTTGTAGAAAAATGCTAATATAATACCAATTTTTAAAACGGTGACACGAAAATCTTAGATCTGTGTCTCTGAAGTCAGTTTTTTATAAACTTTAAAAAAATTTAATTTACAAAATATTATCGTCCGAACAAATATGATTTGATTTCTAAACAACAGCAATGATTTGTTAAACAAAAATCATGTGCCATTAACTTACTAAAATCTTTACACATCATTACAAGTGCTACTTACTAAGGTAAAGAGGTCGACATAAAATTTTAAAAATTAGATTTTTAAAAAAGCTTTTAAAAGTCCCGCATACACGATTAATTAAAAATTTATTTAGTTAAGTTAGCAACTTCCCTATTTAGTTAGGGAAGTTGCTAGCTTAGATCAAGTATTTTATAATCAGTAGAATACAAAGGCTAATTATGGGTGAAAATATATCTAATTGGTGTGAAGTATTTAGTGGAGTGTAATATTTAGGGAATAAAACTCAATAAAGAAAAATGTAAAGCCATGAGCATCGGTACTAAAAATATGTCACATAAGTATACCATTAATGACACATATAGAAAATACGAAACTAAAGAAACGAAATTAGAAAGAGACTTAGGTATATTGATATCAGCTGATCTAAAATGGTACGAGCAAATAAAATCAGCAGTTGCTAAAGCGCTATGGTTTAACACTAGGTTTAATAAAAAGAACTTTTACTTATTTAAATTCGGATATAGTTAAATCATTGTATTTAACATCAGTGAGACATCATCTCGAATTTGCAGTATCGGTTTGGAACCCAACTCTAAAAAATGATATAGTAGAATTTGAAAAGATGCAAAGAAGAGCCACAAAACTTATTCCAGATCTCAAGAACCTACCATATAAAGAAAAACTTTGGAAATTTTTTTTTTTTGTTTATTTTTTTACAACTACATATTAGTTACAAATTTTTTCACATCATGATATAAGCAAAATATACTTCCGTTAAAAATGATTATATTTAACCAAATACTGCTAAAATATACCGTAAAAACCCCTAATTCCGGATGGTTTAGGACTTAAATTGTCATAACTAGCTCAATATAAAGAATTTTGAAATAATTTTTATAAATAAATAAACTTCATAAC
This sequence comes from Hydra vulgaris, assembly GCF_038396675.1. Classification (NCBI taxonomy): domain Eukaryota; kingdom Metazoa; phylum Cnidaria; class Hydrozoa; order Anthoathecata; family Hydridae; genus Hydra; species Hydra vulgaris. The sequence continues at coordinate 53,760,217 of NC_088925.1, forward strand.
AAGACAAAACAAATGATGTAAAAAATATTATTTTTGCAATATAAATCTATTTTTTATTTTATTTTAAAAAAATATTGTTTTCATCCAGAATTAGGTGTTTATGTCCCTAATTCCGGATGCGCATAAAATACAGAAAAACACATACACAAATAATACTAACGATTAATAATACTAACAATACACAACACAAATAACACTTTTTTTTTTTTTTTTTTTATACTGTTATTTAGGTGCCCTAAGAAGTCCTAACGGTCTTGTCACAGAGCACCGCGGAAGTGCATTTAACCAGAAAGTTCACGCCTCCTTCTTTACCGTGACGCGAAAACATGTCCAAGGCTCGTTTCGAACCTGGATCTCTTGCTTATAAAGCAAGCGCTCTAACCACTGCGCCACGGCTGCACAATACACGGCTGCACAATACACGGCTGCACAATACTAACAATACACAACAACAATAATACTAACAATAAAACTAATAATTATTTTAATCCATTAAAAAAATGAAATCGTTTAATAAAAATAGAATATATATTATTTTATACACATTCGTTACAAATAAATTCCATGGTTGGATGATAATCAAAGACACATTCAATGCATGACCAATTTGAACACTGCTCACACGCAAGCCATTGGTTATCTAAGTTATTTGTCCAATTAATTTCGCAAGAATAACATAGAAGATCATCAGATACTAAAATGTTATTTGAAGCTTGAGGAAAATGAGGGTCTTCTAATTGCTTCTTTGTCTATATACCTTTTTTACCTGGTATTTAAGACGACTGACTTTGTCTCAACTTATTTTTTCTTCTCTATTCTGTGCATTTTTCGCATTTTGAGTAGCAGTGGAAATCTTTTTTTGTTCTCTAGTAAATTTCTTTGCAGCTTGTTCATCTAATCTTTGTTTTTTTGATGCTTGTTCAGCTTCATCGTAAGCATCCGCTATGGCATCCGCCGAAGTCATATTATAATTAGCTGGTCGCTTTATTCTCTCACTTTTTTGAACTCTTTTATTTAGAGTTGGTGTCAATTGATCTCGAAGCATTTTTAACACTGATTTGTTTATATCTTTGCCCACTTGTTGAACAGCATTATTCAAAGTAGCAAAGCTTTTAAGCAAAAATTTACGATTTGACATTCTTGACGGTGTGTTAGGTGTATTGGTAGCATTTCCCATAACTAATGGACTAGATACTGTTGAAGAATTAAATAAATTTTTAATACTGTTGTTTTCGACAGCTTGAAACACAGCACCAATAAAAGTTTTTTAGAAGAAATTTGCGAACGATCGAGTGGAAATATACCAGTATTTTTGAAACCACTCCGTGCATTTTCAGGTTTAAACCCACCATTTTGGATGAGATCCTTAAACATGGCCGGAAAATTTCAATTAGTCAGGCTTTGAAAGTGATTTTTAGTCAAATAACTTTCGACAATTCTCTTCCATGCGCCTTTTACTGTTTTAAAAACGCCAACACCTAGTGGCTGTAAAAAATGGCGAGTATGAGCCGGCAAACGCCAAAGTAAAATAGAATTTTCTAAAGCTTTTTTTTCAACTCTAAGCTCATATGTGAAGCATGGCCATTAAGTATTAGAACTTTAAATCCTGAAAGTTTGTTTGCGTGAGGCAAAAAAACTGTTTTAAACCACGACAAAAAATGTTCGGATTCCATCCAGCCTGAACTACTACTGTTATAATAAACATTCTGGGCACCGCCTTTACACCAGTCTTTCATAATATGTTTGCCTTTATAAATTATTTGATGAGGTACATAATTACCGAATGCGTCACAACAAGTCAAGATTGTCGTCATTTGCTTTTCATTCGATAGTGCTAGCTTTTTAGGGTTTTTTGTTTCTTTTCTACAAATAATTTTGACGTTGCCTTGATCAAATTGCAAACCAGACTCATCACAGTTAAATATTTGAAACGGCTTATCGCCTAAATTATGTTCATAATCTGCTACTGCTAATTGCTCTAACCAATTGTCAATTATAGTTGGTTGTGTGGCCACAGCTCTAATAGTTTGCATACCGCTTACTTTTTTGGGGGGCAAATTTCTTTACGATATTTATTCATGAAACCGGAGTAACATTTTCTAGTCGGTTTGCCGTCTTTGAATAGACTACGTTGGTTTGATTCTTTTAAATAGTTTTCAACAACAATAAACACGTCTTTTCTATTCAAGCCGAAGCCTATATCACTCATAAATTTTAATAAATCAACAATGATAGCTTCAGTGATGTTGCTTATCTTTCTTGGCGCTCCTCGATTATTAGATGATCCTTTTGTTCTGTCAAAAAGTGTAGATTTTACCACATTATAACATTTAGCAGCTTGTACGTATGACATTTTTTTTTCAGTAATAGCTTGAATAGCTAGCTGGATTTGACTCTCTCGCTCTTCTTTTTGTTTAAAATTATCCATATTCTTTAATACAGTAATACAATTAACACAAATGCGTTAACTTTATGGATGCTAAATAAAACTGTATCTGGATTAGTGTCAATTATTTTTTCCCTGGTGGCTATTTAATCTTTTGTTACTTTCATGAACATAATATATTATATTATGTGCATGAAAGTGATAAAAAATAAAATAGCCTATTGTAATTAACTGTATCCGGGACTCAAAAGTGTATTTGTTTATTGCTGCTGGCTAATTATTTATTATTTTTTTTAGGTACATAAAATAATAATTACCTCTATCCGGAATTAGGTGTCTTTTTTTTTTGGCTGGTAGCAAATTTGTTTTTCATTTTTTTCAATTATTTCAAAAGGTAATTTAATTTTTTTTTGGCTAAAATAATCAGCATAAAATTCTGCACAAAATAGTGTTTTTACTTTTTTAATTTTTTTGTTGCAAGTCAAGGTTATTTTTTTCCTTTTTTTTGTTTTTTTAGTTATGAGAGATTTCAAATTGAAATCTTTCATGATTGCAATAGTTTATATTTGTCTGGTAAAGACGTTTATTAATTAAAAAAAATTATTCATAAATTCATTATATTAAGGGAGTTATGAAACTTTTTACTAAAACCATCCGGAATTAGGTTACATCCGGAATTAGGGGCTTTTACGGTACGTAACAAAAAAAAAATAAAACTCAATTAGTAAAGAAGTAAAAGTAAAGAAGAAAAAATTAAAAAAAATAAAATAAAATAGTTTTTAATTTAGGAAGCATTAGTTAGTAAAAAAAGTAAAGAAGGAGAAATTAAAAAAATAAAATAAATAAAACGATTATTTCAGAGACAAAACAAACAACATAGTTAAAAATCGCGTTACATAAATTTTGTGATAAATTTCGAAGTAAATATGAAAATAGCATTGGAACAATGTTACTATTCACAAACATAAAAAAATAAGATTTTGATATTTCTTTGGTTTTCTAGACTTAAAATTAAACTGAATCAAAGTTTATCTCTTCGCTTTATTAAATCGCTTTCTGACATATCCACATATTCACAGATACTTGCAAATCTTGTAATGCTGACTAAGAATCTGCAGCTGATTTGATCTTGCGTTGACTAGATTTAATTCTTAGTTCACGGATTGTTTAACAGTAGCTCCTATTCCGTAAACTTTTTTTTTGCACGCATCGCTGCAAAAAAAGCTAGTAAAATGTTTTTTCTTTCAAACACAATCATTGCAGCCATAAGGTTTTTTTTTAAATTGAGAAGTGACACTTCTTTGACTCTATTAAGTGCAGAAGTGTACGCTTCTTTGACTCTATTGAGTATAAAAGTGTGCACTTTTTTTGTAAGCAACGGGTTTATAAGAGATGTAGTTGTGTACAAGGTTCTCTTAAGCTTGTTGTGTAAAAAATATACTTTTGGTGATTACAACCATCAGTTGAATCAAATGACAAATGTTTTTAATTTAGTATAATGCAAATGACAAACCGAAGTTTGCTTGTTTTTCCATCAGACAATTTAAACTTCATTTTCATTGTAAAAGTTAACAACTGCTTGAACACCTCTTTGGGAAAGTCCAAGAAAGCTTTAAACATGCTAAAAATGGACATGGATTTTCTCTACAAAAACAACTAATTAAAGAACTTCAGCTTGGTTTTTTTTTTTCATTGGGTAAAACTTTTTTGAACGCTTTTGATGATGATTTCTTTAAAATTAATTTATAAGTTTTCTTTTCAGAGCACGACTTTTTTTTAATTCTTAGTTATGCTTTAGAACTTTTTACGAGGATTGCCTTTTCATTTTCCTCGATACCTCTTAGATCTTTCTCTGGAAATTTTTTTCTTTCTTTCAGGACTTTGAAAAACTTGATTTCTTGCTTTTATTTTGAATCCATTTCTTAAAAGGCATAAACAGTATTGTATTATGAATACTTCACAGATATTTACTGATTGTATTTTACAACTTTAAAATGCAAAGAAAAACTTAATCAATAGAAAACCACAAAGAAATATAAATTAAAAAAAAAATTTGATTTCCTAAATTTTTAACATAATCATTTTTCAACAGTAATTCTACAGTTTTTAAACTATAATTACAAGTTAATCTAATAAGATATAAAATTTTTTCTCTGTCAAGTAATAGTAAATTTCCTATTTATTAAAGGATTTCTAAGAAATCCCGCCTTATAACTTAGTTTCAAATTTATAATCAAACTCTTCTATCTTTAAGATCAGTAGCATAACCCTATTTTTTCAGATGTGTATATGACAAAAAAAGCACTTATATTAATTTAAAAATCCTCAAGTTTTTTATTCAAGTCATATATTTAATTTTAAAGAAGCTTTTTAAATAAAACTTTTAAAAAGCTTCTTTAAAATTAAATATATTTTTACTCGGCTGGTCTTACATTGTGTTAAGCTTACCTGCAGCCATATATAGCATCAATGAGAATACAAAATATCTGGGAACTTTCTTTTACTTTTTTATTGTACTTTTTCTTTAGAATCAACATTCACAGGATTCAACATTCTTCAACATTTATCAACATTTCAAAAGAAACAGGGTGAAAGTTTGATCTGCAGTATTCAATTACAGACATTTCTACATCATTGAAATCTTTGAAACTTTTTGTTAAAATATCTTCCATTGTTGTAACATGCGAACAGTGAAAACGAAAGTAAATTTATCGTAAATATTCTAAAATTTGATTTTCACGGTATTTATCAAAAAACGCATCCTTAAGTACAGTGAATTTTCACTGTATTTATAATTTACAATGATAATCTTCAAATGTGTATTCAAACAATGATTCAAAAGCCAGATAAACTAGTCTCAAAAAAGAGTCAAAAGCAAGTTGGGGCAATAACATCAGCGGAAAGAGGTGCTTTGGTTAGCTTGGCATGTGCCAACAAACATTCGTAAAAAAAGAGCTACGGCTATATTATCTGATTTACCATTTAAAAATTCTGTGAGGCTATTACATTCACAGCCGCGGCCAAAAATAGCAAAGTTGTCATCAGAGTTTCAATTTAAGAAAAACGTAGCTATAGGGCCCAGCTATAAGGCCGTATCTATGTTTGTCATAGCTGTGAATCTGATGATGATTTTAGTAATTTTTAAAGTGTTTTGGCGCATAAATTATATTTGTATTGCTTTTTTATACAAAAGATTAATAAGACTTTTTTTCTTTTTTAAAAATTTTCTTACATGTGTTTCCAAGTGCATTTGACTTTATAGACCTACAGTTATAAAATATAATAATGACAACTTGCCACTCTAATAAAATGGTTTAAAGCTTTCAAAAGGTAATTTTAAACAATTATGATAATAAACTATCGAATAAAATAGTTTCTATAAAAAAGAGTCATTTTCTTTTTTGAATACTTGGGAAAGTATAAAAAGTATGTAATGTAAGTAATGATAACATCTATGTAATGTAAGTAATGATAACATGCCCTGCTCCCCCCTATGCTTGAAAAACTATGAACACCGAAATCAAATGGCATAAATGAAAAGCTTTGGATGACAAGCAACTTTGCCTCATGTCAAACCCATGAAGTAATTAAATATTAAGTTTACCAGTTTGGGATAAACGAATGTTTGCGATAAACGATTATGTTTGGGATAAATGATGTTTGATATAATGATGTTTGGAATGAATTATTTGGAATGAATTATTAGGAATGAATTATTAGGAATGAATTATTTGGAATGAGTTATCCAGGAGAGTATTTATTGTTACAGAAGATTTAAAATTACCACAGCTCAAAATTACAAACAAAGTAAGAAAATTATTTGATTTATTTAATTATTATAAAAAAAAATACATGTTGACAAAAGTCCACCGTTTCAATGCAAGTTTTTAAAGTTGAGTTTTTAAATGTTGATATACAACAAATTTAAAATCACACTACTCGATTCCACAAGGAAATGCTAAAATGGCTCACAAAAAAATGGAAGTAAAGAATGTGAGGTAAAGAAATTTTTTTGTAAATGTGCTGCAAGATAAACTCGGGAACATTTGTTTTGACCATTTGCTGTCACTTGCATACTCAGTTCAACAGATCTTAACGATACTTTAATGGAGAATTTAAAAATTTTAATTAAGAACTTAATTAATAATGAATACTTTGAATTGAATATTTGAAACTTTTTGCTTTTATGGACTTTTTCACTTTATGGACTTAAGCACATGTCTTGAGTTAATCATCAATTATTCCATTTAGCATAATGTTTAAGAGAATGGAGCTCTATATGAAAGACTACATCTATATCTGCATTCAAGAGTAAACAAATTTAAAAGTGTTGTAGTCAGTTAAAACTTGAAATTTCAACTTGGTTTTTTTAATCCTTAGGTTAATGCAACAACTACAGACAATGGTTCAAACTATTTTAGCGCATTCAACCAGTTTGGTTTAGTCGAGTGAGAAAAATAGAGAGAAAAGATGGATCTTGGTCAACTTGACACCTTTTTTGTTAAAGGATGTTCTAGAAAGTTGCGATGATGATACCATTTTATTAAAGCACCGTCGTTGTGCAGCTCATACAATGAACTTTAAAGCCAGCTGCAAAAGCGCATTGGATATGGAGTGCCAAAATAAGAACAATCTGATGGTAAATAACATGAAAGCACCCCCTGAGATTGGCAACATCCGAGATCACCAGTTGGAACTCCTACTACAATACGTTAAAATACCTATCCATCAAAATTTCTATACTTTTTTGTTTTATATGTATACAACAGTTTAGATTTTTTATAATTTTTACATTTAAACAGTGTTTTCATTTTTTTCATCATTCTTATTCCAAGCTCCCAGTTGTCCGCTACATTTGCCATGAATATAGCACAGTGGAGATACAATAGACGTAGTAAAAAGATGCATGATTAAGAACAATTTACAGGTAATCATTACTAAAAAAGTAAATTTTTTGCCAGAGTTTAACAAGACTCACCAGGTAGATGCTTATATAATTGATGTAAGTTACAACTAACTCATAAAAAAAACAATCCTAAGTAGATTTAAACATAATATAGTGTAAAACACTAAAAGCGTCACTTTATATTATTCCACTTGATTTTTAAAAAATCAATGTGGGAGAGGGGACATTAATTTTTTTTTCTTTTACATTTAAAAAAAAAAAAGAAAAGAAAAAGAACTTTTGTTAACGGACTAGAAGCAGATTAGTGCTATTAATTTGAGTTTAATTGCGGAAGAACGGTAGCGGTTTCTGGTTTTAAAAGTTGCGGAACGTAGCGGTGATATTTTCAAACATTTGGTAGCGATGCCTAGCTCTGGGTCTTATACATCATACAATCGTATACCTTATCTACTGTATACGCAGGATTCTAATAGGAATTAAGTAGTGGATCTAATATATCATTTATGGCGACAAGAATGTTAAACTTCTATCGAAATCTTATGTCATATAAATTTAATTATATATATTTTTTAAATTCAAACTTTATAAGCAGAATTGAAATCCCTACCGAATTGATAAGAATAACACAAAAACAAGCAAAGTTACTATTATCCTGTGTGGGCAATATTTTTACAGTGTTAAATAGGGCTTTTAAACTTTATTTTGGATTTTATATAAAATAATTTTTAAATTCTATATAAAATAATCCTATTAATACTTGCTCAATATTATATAATATTTGTACAATATTAAACATTTCCATAATAATACTAAAGTTTTAGAAGAAAACATAGTAATCAGTAGGGGAGAGTAGGGGGGGGGGGACAGATTTTTTTGTTTGTGTGCTGCGCTTTATATTTTCTACAAAAACCATACAAATTGGGTTTAAATTATTAAAGTTATAATCTAATTACTTGTTGAAAATTATTGCAAAACCCATTACTTAACCATTGAATTAAGTTAAAGGCATTGGTTTTTTAATGTGACACTGTTTTTCCCATGTCGCACCGTGTTGGGGTGAAATAGAACAACGATTGAAACAAATAATTTTGTGCATTATTTTATTCTGTCTATTCTAATCTTTATATAACATACCAATAAAGAAAATAAATTTATGTTTAAGTAAAATAAAATATTATTTTAAATGTTTGCTTGATGTCTAAATTGAGTCAAAATTACGTTAAAGTCTCAGGGGGTAACTTTTTTGCTTTTTCTTATCTTTATCTACTTTTTTTTCTTTTACACCTTGATACAACTTTTTTTTCTTTTACACCTTTCAACTAGTTCATTTCTTGTTCGTCTGTCAATCAATACCAGAGGACTACAACATATTCTTTATACACTTTTACTCTGTCTCACCCCCTCACCCAATATTGGAAATGGCTTTATTTCTTCTGCTGCCCAATGGTAGGCAGAAATGTTGGTTTGCTTTTTTTTGTCATTAATAAGTTCAGATACAATTGATGGTGTCAGAATTGTTTGTGTTTGCCTATCAGATATTAGATCAGATATATTTAAATTGTAAAACTCAGTGGGCAGGCTAAGAAAGTGGAGACGAGGAAATCAAAAACCGTGGAATAGAATTTCCAAAAGCATTAATATATCCTACCATTGTAACTACAGTTCTCTTTTCTGCAAAATTTACCTGTCCTACATGTTGTTTATCTTTACCAGCAATCACTTTCGCGGGCTTATGAACAGTTGTAAGAGTGGTTTCATCAATATTGTAAATGCAATTACCAGAAAACTTATTTCGTTTCTGCACACTGTCAAGGTTTTTCAAGAAAGTATTAGCATTTGTGAGATTAAAATTAGTTGTTCGACAGAGGCTGGTAGTTTCTGGCATACGAATAGATAACTTTGTACAATTTTGCCAAACCAAAATTTGCTTTTAATGTTGTTTTTTAATATAAATCTATGAAACTTCAGATCTTCTTCGGAGTTTGAATCAATTTTTGAGATATTGTTAACCCAACCAGGCATTGCAAATTGCAACATTTCAGCCCTCTGTTGTTTTATTCTGGTGTCAAATACGGGTATTGTTCTTTTTTTAATTGTAATAGGCTCAACTTGATCTGAAGTTGGTATATTTTCTGGACTGCCGGTAGTTGTGAGTATTGCGTTTTCAGTTAGGAGATTTTTTAGAGTAAACGACTTCTTAAATATGATGAAAGTCCGCTAAGTGATTGAAGTTTTGGATTGTACGATCCACGAGATATTTTCAAATTGCAGATATTGCAAGTTCCGTATTTGAAATCACTACCTGTCACAGTAAAATGATTCCATAAACCAGTTTTTTATCGATTATTTTCCATTGTAAAATTTAGCACTGAGAAACTTTTGATGAAACTATTGGTTTGGGTTGCTTTACTTAAATGTTAATTCATTTTAAGAATGATTTGAGAATAGTAACTTAAAACTATTATGTAACGTGATTTCAATTAAAATTTCTACAATTGTTATAATTAAAAATTGATTTACTAACAAACGATTACAATTAGGAAACAGTCATGACCCCACTCTAAATTAAAACTTAAAAAAAATCTTATAAAAGTTTCGGTTCATTTCGGTTGCGGTTCGAACCGAAATTTCGGCCGAAACAGGAAAAGTAAAAAAATTGTTAAAGCAGAAATTTCGGTTTCGGTTTCGGCCGAAGCCGAAAGTTTCCGTTCACTAAGTGGAAAATATGCTAAATAATACTTTTCAACAAAACAATACTTACTGTAAAAAATATCTTTAATAATATGGGTAAAATTTCAAGACAAATCCTATATAAAGAATTTTTTTTTTCTATGAAAAAAAAAAAAGAGAAGCAAAAATTTTCTGTTCACTTGCTCATTTACAAAAAAAATAATTATAGATGTTAAAATATAGTAAATTTAAAAAGTGATGAAATTGAAACAGTGTCCCATTTTACCCCAAGTTTGCTGTCCCAAGTCATCCCATCACTAGTATGAGTGAGAAAACCTTTATTTTATATATTTCTCTTAGCCACCTGCTTATCATATCTTTTCAGTAGTTAAATTAGACATAAGTGATTAATTAAAAACTATAAACATAAAAATATATGCAAACTACACATAAATATTTAACATGAATGATACCTTCAAAATTCAAAAAACTTGTAAGATTTTTACATATTCACAAGCAATTAAAAAAAAAAACTTCTCAAACCTAAAAAAACACAATAATATGAAGTAGTTATTGTAAGTTATTGCAGATATAAAAAAAACTTTGCCTAATTAAATTCTCTGCTAAGATATTGCCATGTCCTAACTCATAGCATGTCCCATTTCATTAATTATCTCTCTTTTTTTTTAATCTTTCTGCAAAATTGGCCATCTTTAATTATGGTATTCGGATTTGACAAATTACACTGATCAACAAATAAAATTTTATTGTGCATATCTTGTTAACTAGGTGGTTTTTTAAAACAAATTAAATATGCTGATTTCAAATATGCAAACTATTTTTCAGCATCACGTCAAGTTGTAAAGATATTTGGGTTCAAATCTTTAGTATTTAAGGTAAAGTCCCTAATATTGTCGAAAAAAAAAGTTATTCAAAAGTATGTCAACCTGGGTCTCAAAAGAAGCGTATTTTCATAGAGATTTTAGAAAACATAAATATTTTTCCTTAAAATTTATTGACAAAAAAATTATGTAAAAAAATGCTAAAGACTCTTACAAAAATTTCAACAGAATGTTATTCAGCAATAATACAAAAAATACTTATTTTTATTACAAATAAATAACATTTTTAAAATCTCTATGAAAATACGCTTCTTTCGAGACCCAGGTTGACATACTTTTGAATAACTTTTTTTTCGACAATATTAGGGACTTTACCTTAAATACTAAAGATTTGAACCCAAATATCTTTACAACTTGACGTGATGGTGAAAAATAGTTTGCATATTTGAAATCAGCATATTTAATTTGTTTTAAAAAACCACCTAGTTAACAAGATATGCACAATAAAATTTTACTTGTTGATCAGTGTTATTATTTCAAATGAAAATTCTTAATATTTATTAGCTGAATATTTTTAATATACTATATTGTTTTATGTACAAATGTAAAACCAACTCATCTCCTGTTTCTTTTCATAATCTATATACCTTAAAAGATAAAAATAAATATAACTTAAGAAATGATAATCTAATTCGGCAGCATTTTTCTCAAACTAATTTTGGAAAGTCGTGTATTTCATTTCGAGGAGCTTTTCTTTGGAACAAAAAGTTTTGAAAAATTTTGATTTTTCACATGAATGGAATTATCTTTCATTCAAGAAAAAACTTATAGAAGTTATTTTATCTTTTGAAGACATGTTTTTATATTTTTAAATTCTTCTGAAAATGAATATGAAGCTTATTACAAAAGGTAATATATAACAGTATATCTGATCCACATCTTATGTGTTTATGAAAACAGTACTTTATAAAATATTTTTGTATTTATATATAAAAGTATCAAAAATTTCTTTATATCAATTTTATTTATATATTCTTACGAAATTTATGCTCTCGCTAATTATTACTACGACATTGTTTTGTTTTTTTAATTTTATATTAATATTCAGGAGCGGTTCTCGATGATAAAACCTGAAGGTCTTCTCCGAGTCTCCGCGTTCTTATTTTTGTTTTTATTTTTTTAACTGTATGTTTTAAAAAAAGAAAACTGAATATTTAAGAAAAGAACCAAAAAAAAAAAAAAAAAAAATGCTTAATGAGATGAATTAAATGAATGTTTTTTTTTCAATTATTCTACATTCAAATATCTGTTTAACAAGTTATGAATCAACTGTTGTCTAGCTTCGTGAAGTTTTTTTCTTGTAAGTTTTATCATTATTTAAGAATACAAAAACTCAGCATCTCCTTTTGAAAGATTATTGGCCGATTTTAGCAGTTTTAAAGATTATTATGGCCGATTTTAGCAGTTTTAAAGCAACACAAAGTTCATTTATAACATCAACCATTCAACATCAACTTTTACTAAATATAAAAGATCTCATGAACGGTGCGTCGGATTTACAAAATTTTTTTACCGTTTGAAAGATTATTTAAACATCTAAAAATTTATTAACAAAAAAGTATATTTTATGATTTTTTTAAAAAGATATTGCCTAAAGTTTGCGGATCTGCTCAACCTACCCCAGCGGGGTAAATTTAGCAATAGTGTAGGGTAAGTTGAGAAATCAACAAATGAATGAATATGCATGGTACGAAACTTAGGTAAATCATCAATAAAACCTCACGAACAGTAAGCGTGTGTATAATTTATAAACTTTTTATTTTACGCGCTTTAATGACGTAAGTGAGAGAAGCGAAAAAATTAAATAGTAAGAAAGCGTCATAAAATCTTAAAATATTTTTTACCAAGTTTGTTTCTTTGTGTTCGAAAGTTCAGTTTTATTTTTTTTTTTCAAAAGTGCTTTGCTTACCCCTACTCGACAAGGTGACATATTAGTTAGGTTTTAAAGAGAACAGTAAGACTTATGAAAAAATGGGTAATTTTAATCGAAAGCCCAATAAATTGTTAAAAAATCAACACTTAAGTGATGTCAGGTAAAAAAGTTTATAAGCATCTAGGAGAAAAATAACAAAACTTTTTTTTTGCTCCATCTTCTCCTTGAATCACAAATTAAAGCTTTTTCTTTTCGAAACTTTTCAATTATATTTGGATGAAGTTTTACTTCATACAAATATATAAACTATGACTAAAACAACTTTCTTGTTTTCGTCATAGTTTATTGATATTCAAGTTTCAATAATGAAATAGAATCTTCACTAACTGCATGAACAGTTTGAACATCATCACCAACTTCAGTCCCATCTTCATCATCACTGTAACCCTGATCATAATCTACAGTTTCCATATCATCATCGACAGGGTTATTATAAAAACCATGTGCATCAACTTTGTTTTTTGTAAAGAGCACATCAATCACACATAGATAAATAGCGTGTTTGTAACACATTTTATGTTAAGGTTTGGTGTCATAAGCAATTTTTTTCATTAAGCTAGCTCCATCAGTAGCAGAAGCAATGTCTTTGTCTAAATTTAAATCAAATGAATCAAGCTTATCACGGATCAATTTAATAGCTATTGTACCTTGGATTTTTAACCTTCTAAGTGATTGAATTTTTCACTATGATGCAGATTTAAGTTCATATACCTTCTGTTTTTTACTGAAGTATACTTATCAAATGTTAGAATAAATTTATACTTATCTTCAAGTTTAATTTTTTTTATTTTTTATTTGAATTTTCATGCTATATTTTTCTATACAAATGTTCTTATATCCGAAGATATTGTTGACTTACCATAGGAACAGTCACAAATAGTCATTAAAACTAATCCAAAGTAGCGTCCGTTATTGACCAACATTTTATTTATTGACCAACAGAACTTATAACTTGTTTCTTGACTAACCTGAAGTGTTAATGACAAGATTGCGAACGGTTTAAGGACTTTGAGGGATTTGGTATCCATGGGCACATTTTGTTTTTAAAACTTAAAAGTATCGTTCTAAATCAGTGGTTTAAGTATTCTATTTGTGACTTAATCTCTAAAAGTGTTGCTTATGAAAAAAAGGTATTGCTCAACAAAAATTAACAGTAACGAAAACTGTCTTAAAAATTCATTGTTTAAAAAAGATTTTGGTTTAAATGTTAAAAAATGATAATAAAGAACCTAATTTTGATATATATACATCTTCAAACTTTTAGAGAAAAAAAGTTCGAACTTGAACCTCTTGAAAAATGGTGAAAATTCGAACATGAACATGTTCGAACTGGAAGCCCTACTTGTGGTGTTTCAAAGTATAAACTTATCAAGTTGTTTCATATAATAATCTTTTTTTAAAAGGAAAAAAAGTTAGATTTGAATTACTTATACGTTATCAAAGGGAGCTTGCAGAAGACTAAAAACCAGTCTTGTTATCGAGTACCTTTATGCTAATATAAATATTATTTAGAAAATTTTAAAATTTAAAATTATTGTTATTTATTTTTTCTTTTCTTTTTTTATTGTTAGAATACATTTTGGTTTTTGTTTAGATTTTTGTTTTGAATGAAAGAAGTTTAAAGAAACTCATTATTATTGTTTAATTCAATAACTAGATTTTTCAACTTTGTTTTTGTTATTCAAATTGATCGGTAATCGTATTTGTTCAAATTTTTTTTCAAAAAAGTTTATCGTAAAATGCTGTGGCACCAGATCAAGTTTTTATTTAGAAATGAACATGAGTATATTTTTACAAATATTTATATGAAAGATATTTAGTGCATTCGGTTCTTTTAAATTAATAATCATGAGTTCTGGTTCCAAAGTGTTTCCTTAAGTGTAAACAACAGTTTCAAATTTATTTACGCCTAATTTTAAATTTATGCTATTTAAATTCGCAAAATAGCGACCGAATGTAAATGTTTATTGTTATATTAATAATAAAAATTGATAATATTTAATAAATATTTTGTATTATAGAATATTAATAAAGATTAATAATGAGTTTATATGCAAGATATCTTAGTTACTATTTTTGTTGATTATTGCATTATTTATTGTATTGTATGTATATAAACATAAACATGTTTAAGTACAGGTGGGGTTGAGAGGGGTATGGTAATGAAGGCAATCCATAGCCATCCAATTACAAGACTTTCCGTTTGTTTTATTTTGATTGATAAGTTGAACAAAAAAAATTATTTTTTTTAGTTAAAAAGTAGAAAAAAAACTCGAGCGTGTTAAGTGTTCCTTTTTGTGAATTTTAATTACATTTACAATTATAAAGTTAAAATTTGTTTAACATATTCAATGAAAGCAGATATTGCAAATAAAATTACTGCACGTTGTGTGAGGTCTATTTATAAGATGCCAGTAGGTGCCAATTAATAGCATGTGCCAAGCCTTAAGAATATTTGCCGACTAAAAAAAAATTAATTTGCCGAGCAAAGTTTCTTATTGCAAGTCCCATTTTGCCAACGAATGGTACAAAAAATTCCTAATTTGCAGATTGATGGTATAAACATTAATTGATTTAGGGGGAAGGGGGTTACACCCCATACACACTATAGCGCCGGCCTTGCCCAGTCTTACTCTACATATAAATTTATCGAACGTAAAAATAAAGATATGTAACTAACTGAGACTAAAATGAATACAAATAAACATAAATAACTAATTTAAGTTGAGAAAACAAATTATTATAAAATTGTAATAGTTATAATAAATTATCATAATATAAAAATAGTAACAAATGATTTAAATCGTTAAAAATAAAAGGGGCATTTGGTCCTAAAAAAGGCGTCCAAGCTTCAAGGTCTTTTTTTTCCTATTTCTCCTGGTATATCTTTTTATTTGTTTACTTATTCTTTTTTATTATTTTTTTTTTCTTATTTGCTGTTTCTTATTTCTTTTCATTCTTTTCGTTTGTTTAATTAAATTCTTTTTATTATTTTTTTTCTTTATTTAGCAATTTTTTTAATTATTTTTATTTCAAAATCCGTTATTTTTGTTTTTTAAAAAAACACGTCCGCCATTTTCAAAGACTTATAATTGTAAACAATAGCAGAAGTGTATAGCTCAAAAAATACCCTTTACTAAATAAGTTGGGAGGTATTAAATATGGAAATTAATGGACAGTATGGGTGGGAATTTTTTACATTTTTTTCTTTAAATCAATTTGCCGTAATACTACTAGTAGAGAAATATTATAAAAAGTATTTTTAAATTAATTTTAACCGTAACAGATTCAAAAACTCTCTGCGCAAACTCGTTTTTTTGAAATGATAAAATTTTCAAAAATCAATTGTTGCGACACATTGAAACGTCTTGTTTTTAAAAGGAATGAGTTTTATAAACTAAAATAATAGTTAAAAAACAAAGCAACAAATTTACATAGGGCTAAAAATAGCTTACGAACAGTGCCGTGGCTAGAGGGTCAGTGACGCCCCACCGACCCCCTAAGATGTCAATAGGGCGTTAAAATCTTAAAAACCTTCTATTACTAGATGTTTTACTAAAAAAATTCTTTTATTTGGAAAAAGACCCCTAAATTTGAAAAAGGTTCCCCAAATTCGCAGGCCCTGCAAACTGTTTAAAGTGGCTAGCATCCATGCTTACAAACTACGCATAAAAAGCTATGTAACTTGGGGTAAAGATTTTGTTTGTTGAGTTCTAAATTTTTAGAACTCAACAAACAATATCTTTTAAAGAGTTCTTATTTTTTATAAGTCTTTGTATTTCTATAAGTATTTCGTTTGGAAATTACCAAAAGAAAAACTCAAGGCAATTACCAGTTACCAATTTTACCAAAAAAAATACCAATTTTAACTTCGTTATATTGTCAACATTTCTTCTGCAAGAGAACCATGACTTGGCTGAGCGATCTACAATAAAAATGCACACCTCTTTATTAATTTTTTATTGTTTGAGTCAAAAGCATATATTTCAAGCCAAATATAGCTCTTGAATTCCATTGTGCATTTAAAATAGACCCTGGTTTAAAAAAATCAATTGCGGGTTAATTCATTGTGTCTCGATAGGACTTGTATCCTTTGCATAACAAATCCAGCTCCGTGTAATCATTTCTACCATATTTTTTACTTTTAATAACTGGCCCGTTAGGCTTGTATTCTTCAATTAAATCATAGTAGTTACTAATCAACTAATGAACCAGCAATCAATATTAAATGACGTTGATAAGAAATCAAACTTTGAGTTCATAAAATGCTTAAGAATCATGTCGGAACATGAAGTCGACCAGGCTGTTACACTAAACAATTTTCAAACAAGCCCGGAACAATTTTCTTCAAACGCTTAACTACTTCATTTTTAAAACCTGTATTTACTGAAATGTAAATGTCACAAATTAGAATTGAAATTTTATTTTATAAATTAAATTCCAAAATAATATTATGTAATATATTATAAATAGAAATAGTGTTGCTTTTTTTTAATTTTTTCAAAGAAATAACCAAAGATTTAGACTCGAAATACAAGTGCTATAATAATGTTGTTTGTCTATGTTCTTACCATCAAAATCTTAGCACCACATTTTCTCAGGAGTCGATATAAGACCGAATCAAGCTTATTTCATGCACAAGTGTTGTAGATACTTATTGGACTGCGGATCTACAAATTGATGTCTTGCCAACTGCATTGAGTACAGCTTCTGCAATCTTTGCCGTATAACTTATTGGTTACCTTCCATTTTTAGATATCTAAATTACCATTTTACCAGTGATCTTTGCACGTTTCAATGGGATTGTTTAATCATCACTTGCACAGTTATCTTCTGAATTTTTACTACTAGAATTGTCTATATCATAAAGTAATCGGCTATAACTTTTTAGGTGACAGGTGTCGCAAATGTGTTTTTTTTTTTGTTTTTTTTCAGTATTGTATTTGCCGATTGAAAATAATTTACACTCGTAATTTATAAAAACAAATATTTACATGACTGGGGCTTGAAGAAGACAAAATTCATCTTATCATTAAGCCCCCCCCAAAAAAATGCATATTCATCAAATAAAATGTTTTAACAAAATGCAAAAAATAAAATATATAACGTTTAAAATATTTAGTAATTCAAAGAGTATTTATATTTAAGAACTGATTGGTAAAATAAGATGATATATAAGTATTAATATTACAAAAAGAATTTACAATAACTTTTTTTAATAAAGATTGAAATTATAAAATTTTACAATATTTTTAGTAATTAGTATTTCAAATAATAAAACTTAAAAAAATCGTTTGTAAAGTCAAAACTTATAAGATTAGAAATACATTTACAATAGCAGACTATTGTTTAGAATATTAAATATAATATTAAAGAGTAATTAGTAGGTTAATTTTTGTTTTTGTTTGCTAGTTTAAAAAGCTTTTTAGAAGAACTTTAATTCATTTTCATGTATCATCAGTAATTGCTTAAGTTTTGTTTTAAACTGGTTTAAAGAATAATTAGATTTCAGCTCATTATTTAATATTGTATTCCACAGCTTAGGACCTCGGTTAGCAATTGAGAATTTGGTTGCTGAATAATGTGTTTTGGATTGAATGTAATTGTTTTTTGAAAATCTGGTAGGGTATATGTGGTTTATTTTTTCAAAAAGTGAATTAAATAACATTGGTGATATTTTTTTATCAAGTTTAAACATGAAGATAAGAATATGGTAAAGGTTTAGTTTATATACATTTAGAATATTAAGTTTATTAAATAATGTTTGAGTGTGAGAGAAACGGTCTACGTTTGTAATTATCCTTATAGCCTGTTTTTGTTTACTAAACAGTTTTTTTACTTTTGTTGCGTTTGTGCTGCACCAAGCAACGTTTGCATAATTTAAGTAGC
Organism: Hydra vulgaris; assembly: GCF_038396675.1. Taxonomy (NCBI): domain Eukaryota; kingdom Metazoa; phylum Cnidaria; class Hydrozoa; order Anthoathecata; family Hydridae; genus Hydra; species Hydra vulgaris. Next base: position 53,778,903 of record NC_088925.1, read on the forward strand.
AATGAATTAAAGAAAAATATAAGTTTTTTAAACAAGATAGATTTAAAAACTGCTTGGCTTTATACAAAACACCTATATTTTTTGATATTTTATTTTCAATTAGACCTATGTGGTCCCTCCAGGTTAAATTTTCATCCAGAACCACACCTAAAAATTTTATTGATTGCTCTCTTTTTAATAATGCGTTATCAATAAAAAGATCAGGAAGTTTTAATGGAATATCTTGTTTTTTATGAAGACGATGGAACAAAGTGTATTTGGATTTATTGATGTTCAAAGATAGTTTGTTTGATTTGAACCATTGGGTTAATTTTTCAAGTTCTTTGTTTACTGTTTGAAATAATTTACTGATATCTTTACTAGAATAAAACAAGTTTGTATCATCTGCAAACAAAATTAAGTTTAAAATGTTAGAAAATTTATATAAGTCGTTAATATAAACGAGAAATAAAAGTGGTCCTAAAATTGATCCTTGAGGAACACCACAGGTGATTGACTTATATTCCGTTTTTCCGCTATCATATGAAATAAACTGCTTTCTATTAGACAAGTAACTATCAAACCAGGACAAATTAGTATTTATTATACCATAACTTTTCAGTTTGGATAGAAGGATTTGATGATTGACAGTGTCAAAAGCTTTACTTAAATCGATAAATACACCTAGGGTATACTTGTCTTCATCAAACCCTTTAAATATATCATGAACAAGGTGAGTGATTGCATGATCAGTTGAATGACCAGATTTAAATCCAAACTGTTTATGAAAAAGAATATTATTAACATTTAAAAAGGAATATAGTCTATTATACATAACCCGCTCTAATATTTTAGAAAAACAAGAAAGAATTGAGATTGGTCTATAATTCGTAACATCGGAAGGATCACCTGATTTTAACACTGGAATGACTTTTGCAATTTTTAGGTTATCTGGAAAAACGCCTTGTTTTAGAGATAAATTAAAAATATGTAGTAATGGAATTGTAATTTGTTTTATTGATTTGATAATGACATTACTACTTGTTGTAATAGGCTCTGTCACAATAATGGCTTTACTTTTCTTTGCACAAATTTCTCCGTAAAACATGGTATTGTCATTTTAATCCATAATTGACAAACTTCAATTGAGATTTCTTTAATAACATCACTTGATCTAGAAATATTACTCAATTCTAAAAGGAAATGATATCTTCCTAATATCTGCTTTGTCTTACATAATTTTTAAAAATCCATCTGTGGCTTTCAAATCAAATTTCCATATATACGATATCTTGGGTATGAAATATTGTAAAGGCGATCAATTTGTCCAAATAAATTATTTTCTAATATCTTATACATCTAAAATGCAGTTTCTATTTGAATATATATAATATATAATAGTTAAACGATATGAGTTATTTAAGCAAGTTTTTAAACTTTTGACGATACTTTAAAATGGATTTGCGCAGAGGGTTTTTTGCGTTTATATAGTTTATTTTTATGTTTTTGTGAGTTTTAGTTAATTACTCCACCGATAGTTATAGGGCCATCATTTTAAAAAAAATCCCCACCCCTACTGACAGTCTTCTTTTATTTTTAGATAACATTATGTATTTAGATGTGAACCCAGTATACATACATACGTCTAGAAAAGATAAATATTTAGTCGAAATTGGTCAAAAAATGGATAAAACGTTTAGCGACCAATCGTTTATCAAAAAACGACGAATGATTTGGATCAACGTTTCAAGCTTTTTAATGTATACGTTGATTAAACGCTGGTTAAAAGTTTAGAATATTGAATAGATAAGTCTATATCCTAAACATTTAATAAATGTAATAAATGTGTCAAGATAATTAAAGCGTACCATACAAACTTAGTAACTTACACGTTTATTAAATTTTGATTAAACGTTCAGAATATTGACTAACATAAGTCATTATTCAAAACGTTAAGTAAACGTTTAATAAACATTTTCTCTTCTGTTTTTTCAGAAAAGTAGTAAATCTGTTGTTACTTGACAACGAAAAGCAATGCTGTTAATGCAGACAACAGCTCCAATATTGTTAAAATTATATTTTAGTTTTAAAATAAACTATTTGAGTTTCTTTAAATTAAAAACTAAATTTAATTAAAAATTTAATTAAAAAATATACAGAGATGGAGCAAATAAACTCAAGGACACTCCAATGATGGATTTAGCGAATGAAATATTCAATATAAAAATAAGTTGAAACTAAATAATAAATTAAGATTTTTCATATGTCTGCAAAACTGCCATTGCTTTTAAAGCATAATAGACATTTTGCTCGTGTAAATAGTTATTTGTTAATTTCCTTTGAGTCACACTAAAATTCTCATTAACAAATTACTTTTGCAATTTTCTGATTAAAATCCTTCACATTGTCTTCGCATACACCGACATATACCGTCATATACCGTCATGTTAAAGTTCACTCTAGCTTTAAAATCACTAAGTTTGTTGTTTACATTGTAAATAGCTTTTTATAGCTTTTTATATTGATGTTTAAAGTTTTTACAGCTTTTTTTTAAAAAAATAATGTTTTCTTCCGTACGTTTGCAATTAATCTCATCATTGTAATGTTAATAGGCAAAATAAATATTTTAATTCACATTTTAGCAATTGATTTTTTTATTTCGATATCTTTTGAAATCTTTGGAGAATTTTGCTTTTGAAAAATCATTTGTTTTGCCTCTGAAAATTCTATTTTCTTATGCAATTTAAATTTTCTTATATGAATAAATCTATTTAAAGTATTACAAACACTAGGACACATCAATTTATAAAGTAAGGCATGGCTCCAAAACCCTGATACTAAAACCAGATCCATTACTACTTTTAATAGAGTAGAAATATCTTTTTCCGTTTTTAAAAAACGATATGTAGATAAAATCAAATGCGGTATAACAATTAAAACTATATTGCTTAATACAATCATCACCGTTAATAAAAACCTTTTCCGTTTGATTTCTTTACCGATTCTAGAGCAAGATAACGATTGACAGACGACTTAAAAGATTGCAAATTATATGAGTCAGGAAAGCAAGATGAAGGAAGCGAATTCCAAAGAGCTGATGTTCGAGGAAAAAAACTAGACGAATAAGCGTTTTTGGAGCACTTAGGAACAGTCGCAGAAAAAAGATGACACTTAATTGAATGACGAGTAGCACGAGAATGAATTATAGTAGATGGCACAAGAGACGCTAGCTCTTTAGAGCAGTGCCCATTATAGTATTTGTAGAAAAGAGAAAGAGAAGCAATATTACCACGATGTGATAATGGTTGGAGGTTAGCTACAAGAGCAGGTCCAACTATGTCTACAACACGTTTTTGCACCTTGTCTAAAAGAAAAAGGGCATCATTAGAAGATCCGCCCCAGGTATGGCAACAATATTCCATACAAGGCCGGATTTGAGATTTATAGAGATAGAGAATAGAATCCGAAGTAAGAAAGTGACGAGCTCGATAAAGAGATGCAACCTTAGCAGATGCTAATTTTGCAACTGATTTGATATATGGTTTCCAAGAAATATTGGAAGTAAGAGTTAATCCTAGAAGATGGAGAGTAGGTGACTCATCGAGTACATCACCGTTCATAAATATAGGAAGATCTAAATTATTGCGATAACCAGCCACTGAGAGCCCCATGCTGTAGCAGAAGTAAGATCCTTTTCAAGCTCAAATGCCCCCTCCAAGCAATCAGAGAGTGTTGGTTTTTTATCACGACAAGAATAAATGGTAGTGTCATCAGCAAACAATGCAACCTTAGATGAGAGAATATCTGGAAGATGGTTAATGTAAATTAAAAAGAGTATAGGGCCAAGGATAGAACCTTGAGGAACCCCTGAAGTTACAGAATAAGAAGAAGAGTGTTGTCCATCGAGGACAACTTTTATGCTACGATTAGAAAGGAAGGATTCAATGATCTTAAAGATGTTGCCGGATACACCGTAAGAAGAAAACTTATGGAGAAGACCAGCATGCCAAACTTTATCAAAAGCTTTTGGAATGTCAAGAGCGATGGCCTTAACCTCTCCACCTTTATCTAATGCACGAGAAAATGTTAACAAATCAGCTGTAGAACGAGAAGATCGAAATCCATATTGATTGTCAGAAAGTAAGTGAATAGATTCAAGATGAGAAATTAAGTATTTGTTGATGCCGCTTTCCAGCAGGCTGGAAATCAAGACTCTGATAAGCACTTGTTGAATAGTTTTGAGATTATAGACGACAGCTCCGGAGAACACTTCTGCAAGACAGTAACAGGTATGTTGTCCGGGCCACAAGTTATAGAAGAGTCTAGGCAGGAAATCACTTTAGATACAGATGCTGGAGTGATATGAATGTCAAGCAATGGATCAACCTGTTTGTTGGCAATATCAGATAGAACGCAACTAGTGGAATCAAGAGATGATATTGATGAAAGTTTTTAGCAAACAATTCAGCTTTGTCTTTAGGTGAGGTGACAAAGTCTGAACCATTCAAGAGAGGTGGAATTATAGATTTGCCCTTATTATTGATATTATTAAAGATTCTCCAGAAGTCACGAGAGCCTAATTTTTGAGATGAGAAACGAGATTTCATGACCTGAGAATAGCGGGTTTTGGCGTTAGACAAAACCTTTTTACAATTCTTTCTAGCAGTAATAAACAGACGCCTGTTTTCTGGAGAATTGTTTTGCTGATAAATATGGAAGTAACTGTTTCGATTGGCAATCGCAGCAGCACAGTGTGAAGAAAACCATGGAGGAGAGTGAGGCTTGACCTGGAATTGTCAAGAGGGAATGAAAGATTCCTTGCCAGCCTGAATGCACGAAGTTATGTAAGAAGCACATTTGTCGACAGGAAGACGAAAAATTTCTACCCAAGGGCCATCACGAAGATAATCACGGAAAGAATCCCAGTCAGCTTTACTGTAGTTGTATGAGGTTCAATAATAGGGGGATTCAGGTGATGAAAAAGAATGAGATAATAGTTTTAGAGAGATCAAACTGTGATCAGAAGCACCTAAGGGTGAATGTAGAGAAACTGAGCACTGACTAGGATAAGAAACAAGACATAAGTCGAGTAGAGAAGGTAAATGATTCGGGTTGTCTGGAAAGCGAGTTGGAAAGTTGACTACTTTAGTTATGGATTAAGAAAAGCAAAAGTTGTGGGCTTTAATGCCTGCCGAATCACTGACACTAGAGCCAAGCCATTCAGAGTGGTGAGCATTAAAGTCACCGACAACAACTTTATTAGCTGATGGATAAAGAGAGAGGCTTGGTCAATATGATCAGAAATAACGTCAAAAAGAGTGCAGTCTTGAGATGATGGAGAGCAATATAGAACAAAGAGAAAGGCAATAGAGTGAAATGGTGCTAAACGAAAGCACATGAAAGAATAGTCTGTGGATTCAGACCTAGTTTCACAACAAATGGGTGAATTCTTACGAATGTAAATGCCGAGGCCAAGCATGTGACTATTGGAGTCTTTACAAATTAGAGGAAGATAACCATCAACACTAAGATCACAAGATGAGACAGCTGAACTCAAATTAGTCTCACAAAGAGCAAGTAGGTCTGGTGAACTTTGCAAGAGATAAGACTCAACAGAAGAAAAGTTACTTCGAAGACCACGAATATTAGTGAATGATAGATTTAGAGAGCTTGGTGATGATGATGGTTTTTGTGTTTTATAGTTTTTGGTACTTTATTCATTTTTAAATTAGATTGAAGAACATGACTCAAAGCATAGATAGTACTCAGAACACTGTTTAATAGCCCAAGCAGTTGTCTCATTACTACTAATAAACCCTAAGCCGTAACAAAGGGCTCCAAATGTGGCCTCCGCAATGCACACCAAAAGTACAAACAGAGACACCATCCATGCGCAACATGGCACTGTTAATACTTTGATATTTTTCAGCTGTTGATGGAATCAGCCTCTCTGAGAGCTACCACAGAGTTCGGGAAACCTGACTACCAGCCGGCCTCAGAACCATAAAACTGAGTTTTAGAGCTGTACCCTCATTAGGAGATAATAGAATGAGTTGCCTAGTCATAAAAACTGAGACACAAGCAAAACCCATGCATTAAATCATATGGGAATCGAACTCGGAACCTCTCGCTTATAAAGCAAGCGCTCTACCACTACACCACTACTGCGTTTCTGGTGTTAGTCTGTTTTCTGTATCACTTTCTGGTGATAGTCTGCTTCTACTTGGTTCATAAATGTTGCCACCTGTACTAAAAAGTCTTTCATTTTCAACAGAAGAAGGTGGTACTGAAAGAAACGTTTGGGCTACTTTGTTTAAATTTTTTAAAGAGTTTCCACAATTTTTCCACCATAGAAGAGGAATTTCTTTTTCCATAACAAGAGGGAGTTTTAAATAATCTTCAATCTCCATGTTGATCATTTGCACATTAGAGTGTGATCTTTTAAACATTTTGCTATCTTTAGTAATTGAAAAATTGAAATCACATTCATTTATAGTTGTCAGTTTGGAAACTTGCCGAAAACATTTATTAAATTTTAGATACGATGGTTTCACAAACACTTCATTTGTGTCACTTACTGTGGGTTCTTCACAATCAGAATCAGAGGATTCAAGTTCTAATTTATGTTGCTGCATTTCTTGCATCTGCTCATTTAGCAAATTTTTATTACATTCTCATCTTCCTTTTGATACACTATTTATATCTAGGGTCACAAAAAGTGGAAAGACAAATACTTATCATGTAAAAATATACTCAGTCTTTTGTCTATTGACTCTTTCAATTGCTCAACTAAAGTATTTATACTTAAAAAAGCCTCACAAACTAATGCTGGATTAAAAAATACTTTAAGAGCCATAATCGAAGGAATAACATCTGATAAAAATGCCTCACGTTCGCTGAGATTAACGGTTAAAGTTTTAAATGGTTCTAAAATATGAAAAACTTTATCTAATAAGCGCCATAGGAATGAATTTAATGTTGATTGGGTAGCATGATCGGCTGTATAAGTTGCCAAAGGAACTCTTTGATCAAGCATCCTTTCAATCATATTGTAAGAACTATTCCATCTTGTAGTAACATCTTGTATTAACATATGCTTATTTGAACCAAGTTGTTCCTGTAGTTCTTCTAATTTTGCTGCTGCTGTTGGTGAATGGTGAAAATGTGTTGCCAGACGTCTGCAACAAACTAAAATTTCTTTCACAGATTGTTGCGACAAAATTGAGTCATGTATACATAACTGTATTGTATGTATAAAACATGGCATTGACTTAAAACCACTGTCTCTAACGCCAGCTACCATGTTGGCAGCATTATCTCGTAAAACAATGTGAATTTTTGTGTGTGGAATTTCAAAACTTAGCAAACCTTTATGTAAAGATTCACTTATATTTTTTCCTATTTGACTTTCTGGAAAATGCATAACTCTGAGTACTGATCTGTGTTGGGAAAATTCATTATTGAGCCAGTGTGCTGTCATGCTTATGAAGGCAACATTTGAACTATTTGCTGTCCAAATATCAGTTGTAAGGGAGATATAGCTGGCAGAAGATATATTACTCTTGATTAAATTAAACAGATTATCATATATTTGTGGAACAATATTTTCACTTAAGTAACTCCTACTGGGTATTTGGTAATTAGGGCATATCTCTTTAATTAGTTTTCTAAAACCAAGATCTACAATTGTGTATGGTTGAATATCCAATGCCATCATTTCTTCAATGCGATTGTGAATCTTGATTGCTCTATGGTCATTAATATTCCACAACCTTTTTTTATTAATACTTTCTACTAATGTTAATTGCTTTTTTATTTCCGAATCACTTGATGTAGAAACAGTTGATGTTTCAATAATTTTTTTTTTATCAGACTCTATTTCAATCAGTACATACTCCACAAGGTGCTTTTTTTTTAAATGGCGCCTAATTACACTAGTGGTAAATGTCTTTGGACAATACCCACCTCTAGAGAGTATTGCTTTGCATAGGAGGCAGATACAAAAACGAATGTCTTTCTTAGAAACTTCAAAGTATTTCCACACAGTACTTTTAAAAGACATTTTTTCGGAAGACATTGTTTTATACTTTCACAAGATTAAAATATTTTTCTAAATTATAAAAAAGAAGTTCAACCAAAAATAAAGCATTTTTAATTTAAACTGTGTAAATATATCTTAAAATATAACGAACATGTTACATATTATGTTATTTTATCCAATACGTTATACATTTATATTATACAGGTTATACATTTATTTATATTACCTAACTTTAATAATTGTACAATTTTTTCAAAAAAAATCGTTAACATTTTTATTTACACTACAAATAAAAATGTTAACATTTATTTTCTTTACACCACAAACAATCATCCAATAATAAATTAACTTTTCAAAGTTACTTTATATTTTTTCAAACAAAATTTATTAACCCTTACTAATATTTTAACAAATTTTTAATAACACTATAAAATGTTAAATGTTTAATAACATAATTTTTCAAAACTTTTGTCTTTTTTTTTCAAAAATAGTAAAGGTTCGGTTGCCGAACTGTTCGGTGTTCGGTAAAATTTTATAGCCAAACGTTCGGACTTGGTGTTCGGCCAAAAACCGGGTTCGGCGCATCCCTAATAAATATCGAATTACCTGTAAATAGTCAAACTGATATCTGGGATACGCTAAGCTCTTCTCTTCGCAAAGTCGAAGCAGTCATTAGCTCAACATCAAAAAAATATAACAATACTAAAAACAAAGTTCTGACAGGATATAGAATTATTGATTGTTCGATTTTGTCTAATGCTATTAACGTTTTGAGCTGTCCAACTTGTTTCCAAAAGACTTTAGCAATCATTGAAAACAAAAGCAAAAAGCAAGGACTTGCTTGACTTTCTATTATTTGTTTAAAGTGTAAATATCAAAATGACTATTACACTTCTAAGTTAATTAATAAAAAAGATAACTTTAATATAAACAATCGAACGGTATATACAATGAGGACTCTTGGATTAGGACATTCTGGAATTGAACGGTTTACAACCCTCATGAACATGCCATAACCAATGACGCTAAATAGCTATGACAAACTTGTTTTAAAAATTACTAATATTACTCAGAAAGCTGCACAGGAAACAATGACTGATGCTGTATCTGATATAAGACTACAGTGTCAAGACATTAATGAGATTCTTGATGTTGTTGTATCATGTGATGGCACATGGCAGCGAAGGGGATTTTCATCATTTAATGGTGTATTTGCAGCACTTTCAATAGATAGTGGGAAAATTTTAGATGTTGAGGCGATGAGTCGAATATGCAGAGGGTGCTCCTTAAATCAAAAACTTTCTAAAAAAGATCCTACTGCTTATGCTGAAATGAGAAATTCCCACATTTATAAAATGAATTTTGTTGGTTCTGCAGGTGAAATGGTGTGTGAAAGAGCCAGTCGTATTTTCCAGCAATCAATTAAAAAACATAAGTTAAGTCAGACCTGTGTTTGAAAAGCTCACAAAAGAAGATGAGCTTTAAAAATGTCTGCACGGTAAAACGCAAAATGCAAATGAGTCTTTCCATGGGAAAATTTGGGATCGCATACCAAAAACAAAATATGTCTTGCTAACTTTGCTGAAGTTTGGTGTTTATGATGCTGTTGCCAATTTTAACATTGGGATGAAGTCTTCAATCCTTATATATGAAAAACTGAACATGGTTCCAGGTTTTTATACACTAAACGGTTCTAACGACATAAACAAAACACGCATTAAATGGTCGATCTATAAACTAAAACCCGATATCAAGTTGCATTGTCAAAAGATAAGGGCTAAAAAACTGAAGAAAAGTGACAAAACCTCTGAAAAAGAAAGTAAAACATATGAAGCAGGAAGTTTTTAATATTTAATATAATCCAATATATAATGTTACGTATATTTGTAGATCTTTTATCTTTTATTTTCAGTTTTTCAGTTTTTCGTTTTCTCAGTTTGAGGTTTTTCAATATGCCGGGCAAAATTCCAAGAGATCCGCTTTAGCGTTTTATCAACAAATTTTCCTTTTTATAAAGCTGTGTGTTTTAAATAAGTGTTTTAAAATAAGCTTTTTTTTAATAAAATAATAATAATAAAATTTTTATATTAAGCTGTGTTTTATTCATAAGTGTTTTAAAAATTCTGTGGAACAGAATTTTTAAATACTTATGAATAAAAAAGTATGGCTAATTTAATTTTTCAAAAAATGTACTTTTTTCTATTGTCAACTTTAGAGCACAAGTCTTCAGGCCCAGAACCTTTTTTTAAAAAATCTGTTTTATCCGAGTCTGTTTTGTGTGATAGCTTTTGTCTCTACTTATCAGGCAAGATTTAAAATTTCTCATACTATTGGAGTCACCAGATTTTCTACCATATTTTCTACTAACTACTTTTATACTAACGACAAACATTCTTAGTTTCAATGATTATGAGTGATATTTACTTATTATATCTAAAAGACACATTTCAGCCATAAAAGAAACGGTAAGTTACTCATAATTATTAATTTCTATTTTCTATTTGCTTTGTGTTATTTCTATACATTAAATTGTTTATTTTTATACATACGCATACATGCATGTGTACACGTTTGTCTTTTCTAATGTAAGTGTACATGATATTTATATGTATCAACATATTTGCTTATATTTACACCACGCGCATCCCTTACCACCCTCAGGAGATCTCTAAGAATGTTGGAGCTGTATTAAAAACTGGGATAGGGATTGGGATTTTTGGCTTTTGTAGTGTAGTCCTGTTATATTGCAATATTGACTAGCATGACGTAGAGTGCAGGCGGTGAGATCTGTTGCAAGGACACGCCCCTGACGAGTGGCGTTAGTGCAGGTCTCGGGCTATCCAAAACGTCATTGGTGATCGCAGTGCATTCCTGAGGAGGGGGATCACCATTATCCACTACTTAATTCTGATTGGTTACCATGGCACCAGCATTTTTTTACCTCTTACACCCACGTATTATAGCGCTTTGTGAGCTTTATATTATGAATTTGTTACATTAACGACATTTATATACTTTTATCTCACACAGGTGGTTATCAGTTTTCAGTTTGTTATCTAGAGTTTAGACCATATATAGTAGCACATTTACTAGCATATTTTTTCTTTTTATATTGCTTCTACTTATATTTTTTATCATTTTACTTTATATTTTATTATCTACTTATTTTATTGTTTTTGTATGGTGCGATAATTTTAGCCATGGTTGCCTTTAATGAACCAGCGGATCGATATTGACTTGTTTACTCATAGACCATTGTTTTATCATTTGTTTTGTATGACTAGAGCGTGAGTTATTGTTCACCTAATCCCTGAGTCCTAAAATTTTCTTCCTCCTACAAAATAGTCTTTACATTCATTTATGATTCTCACCCAATGACATCATCTACAATCTACTTCTATTTTCACATCTCCCAGATCTACGTGACTGGACGGCTCCGTTGGTCACTTTTTGCGACCATTGTGTCGCATAAACAAACAGAATTTTTAAATACTTATGAATAAAAAAGTATGGCTAATTTAATTTTTCAAAAAATGTACTTTTTTCTGTTGTCAACTTTTGCATTTTTCTTCAAAATGCAAAATATCCGGTAGTATAAATATCGGGCCGTATAAATAAAGTAGGTCATGATAAAAACTGAATCTAAAATTATTGTAAAACGAAAATATTTTTGTTCTAGTTTTTAAAACGAGTTAAACTATTTGATAAATAAATGTAAAATAATTATTCGAACTTTATTCGAATATAGTTGTTATGTGGTTCTAATATATTTATTCGAATATATTTATTCGAATTTGAATCAACTCATTTTATTAATTTAGAGTAATTACTCAATAACGTATACATACTTATTTTTAATAACGTACGTTCAGAGCACAAGTCTTTAGGCACAGAACCTTTTTTTAAAAAATCTGTTTTGTTTAAAACACTCATAAACCTATTCTAATTGTGTTTCCAAAGTTTCATTCAGCCTTTTTTTATTAGTTTTTGCTAAAACTTGGCCAGCGCAAATCTTATTTTTTGCTTATTTTGGGGGTTTTTTACGGTTATTACAGCAACCGTTGTCCAACTTTTTTAATTTTTTTTTAATTTTCTACATTTATGATATAGTTAATCATTTTATGTCAAAAGTTGTAATTTATTGTCTATATTTAAAAATGGGGGAGTATACCCCTTAATAAATCTAACATTTTATATATGTAAATGTATATATTTTATATACTTTTTATATAGCATACAGAAATAATAAAAGATTTAGGGTTTACATTTTTTACAACAAAAAAATCTGAACCCATTACAAAAATTTTTTGCAAACATGTTTTGTTGCAGAGCCAAGTATTGCAGTTTGGATTCTCGTATGACATCATGTCCGAATGTAATTCTTTTTTTACACTTTCTGCATTTAATAACTTTTCTTCTTTTGGCTGAAGATGTTGTAATCGGTTCTATATTTTGAGTTACTTCTTTTTCTGCAAGGTTTGGCAATGGCATTATGAGTTTGCAGATGGTTTTACGCTTTTTAGCTTGTTTTTCAGCTAATTTGAGTTGCTTAACTTCTTCTCTTTTTTTGAGATGATCTGCAACACCGTGTTCTGTAATATATTAGCCAGCAATTTTTGGAATATTAGGGATTTTTTTACATAAGACTGATTTTTTTCTTGAAAAAAACTCTTTAGTTCATTTTCCATTTTGATTTTCATTCTCTCTGTACATGTCGAATCTCGAAGCTGCTGTTGCTAGTTTAGAAGATAATGCTAAAGACTTTATTGTTCGCAATGGCGTTGAAGACGTCGGTTGATTAAACGTTTCGGAGATAGCTAATGCCTGTTGATTGATTTTGTTTTTGTTAAGTGGAAATAACCCAGTATATTCAAAACCAGCAATAACGTGCAAACGTGTAAAACACTTACCGCTTTCATACCTGTTTGAGCAACGTAGGAAAATTTTCTTTATCTAAGTTTTTGCATTTTGTGTCTTTGTAATATTTGGTAAGAACTGCCTTCCACACTTGCTTAACATGGCAATAGACACCTCCGTCCAGTGGCTGAAGAATGTGAGATGAGTGGGCTGGTAGACAAATCAGAATTATTTTGCTTTCCCGACATTGCAATACAGCTGCTAAACTCACGTGAGATGTATGTCTATCAAAATGTAAAATATGAGTACCACTAATAGCTTGACATTTTGGCATATACACTTCCTTCAACCATTCAATAAATGTGTCATGCTCCATCCAACTAGAATTAGAAATTGAATATTTGGTGCCAGTCGGACCACCTAAAGCCCACTCAGCTCTAAAGTCTCATTTTGCTTTTTTTATACCACGAATGGTGGTGTAAAGTATCCATCAGCATTACAGCAATTGTTCACTGTATAATGGATTTTTTCATTGTTACCAGTCAGTTTCAAAACACGCTTTGCGCCTTTTTGACATACTACAGTTGCTTTGCCTTGATCACCACAGAAATCCGTTTCATCGCAATTCCAAATGTGACAACCAGAAGTTATCCCAGACAATTGATATTGTTTAGTGACAACTTCAAAATAATTATCAATTATTTCTTGCGTACAAGAAGCGGCTCTGGCAGATGCTAAAGTTGAGTTTTTCTTGTGGAAATTTCTTTAGACCATCGGTTTATAAATGCATAAAACCAGTCTTTGCCAGGCCTGCCATCTTTAAATAGGCCTAATTGATTTGTACAAAGAAGGCAACCCCTTACGAAGTCCACGACATCATTTCGTGTTAAACCATAACCTCAATCACATTGGAACTTAAACGCATGCACCATAATTGACTGCTGTGAGAGTACGGTTGTTGATCTTGATCCCTTGAAGCTAGCATTGTTGTTGTTCTTGCGACCTATTAGAGTTGAGAATGGAATGCCATATTTGAATACAGCTTTTCTGATTGAAGTATTTTTCTTTTAAATCATTTAACGCAGCTTCTATATCTTCTTCATTGTATGACTTTTTACTGGTTAATAAATACCATTGAGTCATTTTTGTAAAATAACTTTATACAGAAAGAACCCGAAACTAACACATGAGAAAATTCAATAATTTAATTCACCTAGGTACCTAATTTAAAAATTCACATACTACTTAATAAAGGAATTTAAAGAAAATATGTGAATGATCGGTTTTACCAGAAAAAATTTAATATTAATTTTTCTTACTTTTTTGTCTAATTTTTAACAACAAAACGAAAAAAATTATGTAATCGGTATTAAAATTAAATTTTCTACAAGATAGAGGTAAAATTATTTTTAAACGAATTATGGTTCCCGAATTATTACGATAGCATATAAAAGATAGCAAATTTTTACGACTCTCTTTTAAACTTTTATAAAAATAAAATGACTGAAAAATGACTTTTATTTTATTTTGACACATTTGAATAGAGGAGATCTTTTTTCTGAAATTTGCATGAAAATCAATACAAAACTGATTAAACTTGGTTCGACAAAAAATTTGATTTAGCAAATCATTATTTCTTAGTATATATTTATTGCCAGTTTTTAAGGTAATATTTTAAAGGTAACATCTTTAAGATTATTTAATTCTTCCTAACCTATCGTTGTATAAAAGTTGTCCTAAATGGACAGCACTCTTCTTCATATCCTGTAACTTCAGAGGTTTCTCAAGGTTCTATCCTTGACCCCATAATTTTTTAATTTAAATTAACAATCTTCCCGAAACTGTCACATCTAAAGTGGTATTGTTTGCTGATGGATTACCATTCATTCATGTCTTGATAAGAAGTCAACAATCTCTGATTGCTTGGAGGGGCCATTTGAGCTTGAAAAGGATCTAAATTCTACTACAATCGCTGGTAAAATTTTAACTTTGATAAAACTCAATTTTTTTGAGCTAATTGTAATTGCAATAATAGCAAAAATCTTAAATTATATTAAAGACAATAAACAAAAAAACAAAAAAATTTAATTCGCTTCATATGCATATACATATTCAATACAATATTAAAATTAAATAAAGTACATAAAAAATTAAAAATACAAAACTATTTCAGTTTTTTTAAAAAAATGAGAGAATGTATGCAATGTTTAAATTTAGTAAGTGTTTTTTTATAGTTCTTTTAAATGTAGCAATAGATTTTATTTTTTTCATATTTTCGTCAAGAACCGAATTCCACAAGCGTGGTCCCCGGCATTTAGTCGAGAAGTCAGATTTTTTGAGTGATGTTAGTGGGATGTAGTAATTACTCATTGAATGTCTTGTTTCATATTTATGATTTATTCGAGTGAACCTTTAAAAAAATATTTTGCAATCATTTCATTTTGAAGTTTAAACATAAATAACAAGTTATGGTATATATTTAGATTGTATACACTTAGAGCATTTATTTCCTTGAGTAACGGCTCGGCACTTATCATCGTATCAACTTGCGCCCAAAACTAATCTACTTGCTTGCTTTTGTTTTGTATAAATAATTTTTAGGAAAGATAAATGATTGTTTGCCCAGGCAATATTACAATAGCTAATATGACTATGTATAAATGAAAAGTATAAATTTTTTAAACATAAATTATTTAAAAGATGTTTTGTCTTGTACATAATCCCCAGGGTCTTTCTCTTTTCTACAAATACTATAATGGGCAATGCTCTAAAGACCTAGCGTTTCTTGTGTCATCTACTAAAATTCATTATAAAATTAAATAATTATACGAATTGTGTGTTTCAATTTATTTTTATAAGTGTTTCCCCAAGTAATATTTGCATAACTTATATAGTTATAGGTAAACGAGTACCTTATTTGTGGGTAAACGAGAAATAAAGTTAGGTAAATTTCTTTTTATTTAAATACTCTCTAGTTTTATACAAAATTTCAATATTTTTAGAAATTTTAGTACAGGTGTATTTAATAAGTAGTTTCTATGTAATGTGTATTCAGGAAAGTTTCTTAAATATTTATAACAGTCTCTTTTAGTTTCAATTTAGTCTATGAAAACTGCTAGATGGGTAGATATCGCTCTCTTTATGCGTAAATAATGAAAAATAATCCACTTTGTTTTATCAAATGCTTTTGATAGATCAATAAAAATACAGAATTTTTCTTAGGAATTTTAAAAAGAATTTTCAAAAGAAGATTTAAAAAGAAGAAATTTTCAAAAGAAGAAGATTTGAGATTTCACGTACTGCTTGAATAATTGCATGTTCAGCAAAATTGTATTTTTGGAGCCAATTCAGTTGTTAAAATAGATTATTATTATGTAGATAGTTATACACTCTGTAATACATTATATTTTCTTAAATTTTTGAAAGTATAGATTAAACTGGACCTTCTTTAAAAATTAATGCAATTTTCGCAATTTACAATTGTTCAGGTAAAAATTCCTTGATGTAGTGACGCTTTGAAAACTTAAACGAAAATATCTTTTAATTGCTCAAAATTGTCTGGAATTAACAAAATTATGTTCATACTTGTCAAGAAGGTTAGAATGACTTTTATATAGGTTTTTTTAATTTTTATAAGTTTCTTCAAATATTAATTTATATTCAAATATTAATATCCTTGTATATTTATTTATTTTCCAGCAATGTTGTTTTTTTTAATTTTATATATAATTTCTTATTAAGCTTTGATGATTTTTTAAATTTTTTGGTAATCTAAGGTGTATAACGGGTTTTTACAAGGTGCATAACAGGTTTATATAGGGTGCATAACAGGTTTATATAGGGTGCATAACAGGTTTATACAAGGTGTATAACAGGTTTATACAAGGTTTATAACAGTTATTTGGATTGATTGTTTTTATAATAATTCGAAAATTGGCAACGTATATAGAAAGCATTTTGTCAAAAACAGTTGTTATAAATAGAAAATTGCGTTGTCGTTAAATATTATATACTTTCAATGAAGCAGTAATAATTGTTGTTTAAACTGGTTAACATTTGTATGGTTTAAAGGACGTTGTCTGATTTTTTTCTTGATTTAATCTTAGATGTGAGATTTTAGATAAATGTTAAAAACAGAGGAAAGTGGCCAGAAAAATCAGTTTTCGTAATATCTTTTTGTGTCTTTGTGGGATACTAGGGATTTGTACTACTAGGATACTAGAGATTTGTACTATTAGGGTACTAGAGATTTGTACTACTAGGATACTAGGGATTTGTAGTAATGATGAAGAATAGCAGTATTTATTGTTACTCTTTTCAGACAATTTCGTAAAGGAACCTTACGCTCAAGAAAACATATATACAGAACTTTACGCCAACCAAATCAAACGCTTCTAACTGTATTTTTTAATAACATTGTATTTTTCTAATTCAAAAATTGAGTTATAAAACATTTTAACTTTATAATCATCATTATAAGTAGAAAAAATTATTTTAAAATCCATTCTAAATGTCCAAAGACATTTTTTTCTTTTTTTCTTTTGTAACTTTTTTGAAAATATTTTGTTCAAGAAATCTGCTCAAATTCTCGCTCACCCCACCAAATGGTCATAAACAACAGCTTAAGAGGTTGTTTTAGTTTGATTGTTAACAATTTTAATAGTTTAAATTTCTTTACTACCGTCAGAAGTACTTGCCCAGCCGGCACATCTAGTTGCACTTTTGAAACTAAAACCTGTAAAGACACGCGTTTGTCAAGATCCAGGCGTAAATTAAAAATACGTTTATTTCCCGAGCAGTTTTTCTCAAATTTAACAAGTGTTTTATGAGGTTTTAAATTCAAACTTAAATTTGCGTGCTTTCTGCACTTGTTTTACTTTTATTTTATTTTTTAACTTTAGGAGCGCCAAGAAGTTCTTTTGGTCTCATCCCAGAGAACCGCAGAAGAGGATTTGAAAAAAACCTCACGCCTCCTTCCTTATCGATGTTTTAAACCTTGCCCAGAGGTAGCGTTGAACCACCGATCTCTGGCTTATGAGGCAAACACACTTACCACTGCGCTACGGCTGCTTATTTTTTCATTCTTTACTGAAATTTAGTATAATATACTACGGTGTCTATTAGTATAATAACTACAGTGTAACTGTATTTTTATATAACCGTATACTTTAGTATACTAACTACGGTGAAACCATTAATATTTTATTTGGTGTTTTTAGTAAATAGTAATAGATAATTTAACAAAATGGAAACCATATTTAGCACGTATTATTCTTCTTGTTTTAGAAGGTTTTAAACATGCAACAGAAACCAACTTTTTTCAGAGTTGTGCCGGCTGGGCCAATCGTATGTAATCATAATGTAATGCGTTATATTCTCCTTCACGATGATAAAAACTCCACCTCTATAAATTTAAACCCTCAACCAACCTAGAAGTTTTAATTCTACGAGTACTGATAATTATTATGAAGAGTACGATTATGTTGATGACGACGGTGGCTATGATTATTGCGATCAATCTATTGAAGAAAATGCGATCAATATAGAAATTGTTAGTATTGCAAATTCACATTGTATCTGTTTTATTTGTAAACGTGAGTCTGATTCGACTCAATTTAGAAAAATAACAAATGAAGGGATAATCATTGTTTTTATTAAAGCAAGCATATTTATACCAATTGAGAGTCGGTGTTGTCAGTTTCATTTGACAGATACCCAGCCAGCAGTAGCAAACGGACCCCATACGGTTTTTATCTGGGCTTATGGGAACGGAATTTAGATGGGTGCGAATTCTGGTTTCTAGATGGGTCTTATATAGTTTAAAAATCACGCAAAACTTTGCATGTGGCAATGAAGTGGGCTAAAAAGTCTGGGATTTTGATGGGTTTCCCGCTTGAGACCCATTTGGGGTTAAACAAAACTTCAATAAAATGTGTTAAGTGATCGCCATTTAAAATTAAACTTTACGTCGAAAACTTGTATAAATATAAACAATAATACTTGTTGTATATTATTTGTAGTTATAGCTTTTCTTTTATTAGCTTTTTATTTTATATATTTATATAATAATTATTTTTTTATAGACTTTTATCAATAGCATTCACGTTTATTAAATTTTATAAAACAAGAAAACCAACACGATAAAATATTGATTTTTTGATTTTTATTATTGTTTTACTTTCTTTTGTGGCATAAAACCTATATATAATATCTATGGCTATAAAACCTATATATAATATCTATGGCTATAAAACCTATATATAATATCTATGGCTATAAACACCAGTATTAGTTTGCTTATAATTTTTTTTATAAAGCTTAAAAATAATTTCCATAGCTTGAACTCTTTCTACTTTACTCTCACTGCATATCATAGCTTGTAAAATAGCTTCTGAATGCGCATACCAAGCTGACCTTTTAATTGTGGGCATTACAATATCAAGAACAGGTTTCCTCTGGCTTCTGAGGAGTTCTAATTGATATAATACATGCCTTGGTCCCTCAACCCAACATGATTTAAATTTTATGTTAAACGAGTTTAGGCTATAAATACCAACAATAATTTCGACAATCCATGTAAGATTTTAAAGTTTGATACCATATAGGCCATGCTGAGAAACCCATATCCTGCAAAATCTTAATGCTGTTGTAAGCCACCTGTTATAACAAACAGATCCTATTTCTAGCATTGCTAACTGCTGAGATAAATCACTAGACCTTATAGCTTTTACTAAAAAAGATGAAGATTGGTTCGTTTTTATAAAACAGCGCTGATCAGTACTTAAACCTTTTATTACTTCAGGGCCAAGAAAAATTAATGCAAGCCCAATATCAATTTTTGTAAATCTGGAATTAATTTCAAGACTTGTTGCTGTATTTAACATCTTTCCCAATTGTCCTGACCACTTATTTCGACATCTTGTTCGGCCATCTAAACTTATAATTAAATGTCTTAGCCCTAACTCGTTTGAGTGAAGATTGCACACAAACCACACTAATCTCTTTCTCAATTTTCTTTCCACCCATTGCATCACACCACCTTGGTGTGCAAATACACACCAAGGTGGTCTGCAAATACACAGCATGTTTTCTGTGATTAATCTTATCAGGAACAAAATGAAATAGATATCTACCACCTGGTTCAGTCCCTACAGAATAATTTTCTTTCTTAAGAAGACCAGGGAAATTCCGTGAATACTTTTGTATTATCTTTCCTGCCATCGAAAAAAATACAGGAAACTACATTATTTTCAATCTCGATTGCTAATTTCTCTTGTGCCCTTTTAACCTTGCTGTGACCAATAATTATCAATGTATCATTCTTTGCTATAACTTTTGCATCTATAAGCTGCTGTCACTATTTCTTTGGTTTCTCATGAGCTAGTGTGATGTCTCATACTAGTAAGTGCAATGTTTATTATGTCCATTCTGTTATAAACTTTTACAATATTATTGGAGGGCTCTGGTTCTCTAGAAATATTTGGTTCTGAGTAAACTTTATTTTTTTTTTTTCAATATAAAAAAAATAAATACAAAAATTAAACTTTTTTGTATTTATTATTAAGTTAATGGTTTATAAAAAATCAAAAAATTAAAAAAAAAAAGAGATATTGAGATATTTTTATCAATCAAAATATCAACATTTATTTTCTCCAAAAATAGTTATAAGAATTATTTACTAACAAACATATTTTATTATTACTTGATTAATCTGTGCAAAGCAATTATAACCATCTGCAATCATTTAGTTGAGTTTTTTTTTTTTAATTTTTTTTCTAATTGCGTCTGATACTCTTCTTTTCTCTTTGTTTTTCTTATTTTATTTTTATTGATTCTATCGTGTCAACTCCACCAATATAGTAATGTGCAAAACTTCCAACTTTGTCACTCTGTAACTGATAAAGCTGAGTTCTATAACAGGAATTTTAATTTCACGTACACACATACGTTTAATATGTGCTTTTTACAGCCTTGATCACAACAATACTCTGAACTGAACATTATTAAACAATTACAGGATAAAATATCAACAAGTTTGACAATTTTTGGAATGAAACTATCCTTTATTGATTTTTTTTGCATTTCGAAGGCTAACTTTAACTGTAGTTTCCCACAGATACTTCAGTTTACCTTTAGTATTATATTCTTTTATTACTACTGGATGTAAAAACTTGCATATAGCTTTTTTCCATTGAGCAGATAAAGTTAGAGTCATATCATTAACTAGTTTATCGACAGTATAGTTTCTTTTATTAAGGTCACTGGTCTCTCTCAAAAATATTCCATATCGTAAAATGTCCTTTGCTCAGATGGTAAAAAGGGTTTTCCTTTTCCAACATATCTACTTAAATGAGTAGCTAATAAATTTCTTGTGATTTTTGGTGCCATTATTTTTTGTTTTATTTATTTTTATCAAGCTTAAGCGTTTAAGTTTTGAAAAATGTCTCCTAATTGGTCGAAAATAAATTTCTTCCATTTAAAGTTTAATTTTTAAACAAAAAAACAAAATACGTCATTGTTTTAACGATTTTTAAAATGTTTGAATAATATTTTAAAAATTGAATACATAAAAACCCAAAAAAATGTAGCTACCGCTTAATTCAATTTATTTTTAAAAGTATTACTCCATTTCATTTATGAAATCCTACCAATATTTCACTATAAAATTTCTTTTTTAAAAAATATTGGGTTTTAGTCGTCAAATTGACACACCCCAATACGAAAAACTGATTTTACTGTAAAGTTTTTATATCATCCATTTTGTTTATTTGTAGAGGTGTTTCAAGAAGATAAAGATGAACTAAATATAAATGAATATAATTATAACTTTTTTCTATTGATCGGTATCATAACTTTTAAAATAATAATTTAAGTTTTTATGTCTTTTCTTTTGGAATCGTCACGTAATGATTGCTAGCACATGCTCAAACGAGAAGGCAACTTTGTTGTTTAAGAAAAGATTTAACTAAAAATAAATTATGTGCTTGAGTCACATGTTTTTAAACTACTGAGCACCGTTTGAAAGAAATAGCAAATTGTGCTCAAAAATGAGTTTAGATTTGATCAAAAAAAGAGACAGGTTTTTCAAAACATATTAATTTACAGTTAGCTTTAAAATTGAAGTTTTAATAGTAAATGTGACACTGATGTGAACCATATTAAAAACTTTGTTATAACGCATAGTCTAAAATGTATATAAAGTAAATAGTAAGTATATAAAATGTGTATATACCTTTTATATACTTAAAACATGTGTAGAAATTATGTTATATTATATTATATAGGTACATATAATATATGTATATTATATATATACATATGTATATAATATAATATAATTTCTACACATGTTTCAAGTATGTAATATTATTAAATATTATTAAAACAGTATATATTACTTACTTTTTTTTTTTACACATTTTAGATTAATTATAGCAAAAATTTTATTTTAATTTTAAAAATATATATAAAGTTAAAAGTAAATAGTAAGTTTATAGTTTAAAATGTGTTTATAGTGTAAAGTATTTAATTTTAGACCATTTTATAAGCAGCTAAACATCAAAGACTACCCAAATTTAACTTATAATTATGATGAAACAAGCCTTTCATCTGTGCCAAGTGTCTCTGCAAAGGTAATTGCATTAAAGGGTTGTTTTAAGGTACAAAATTAACTGTTATTGAACGTGGGACACTAACGATATACCTGGCCACTGTTAATGTAGGAGGACACAGCTTACCACCATTTTTCATATATAAATGAAAAAAGATTTAAATTCAAGTAAATTTCCTGTATTTACAAAAGTAGATTGCAGTAAAAGCGGATGAGTTGATCAAGAGATCTTTATCTTATTGACTTTATACATCATTTGAATGAGTTTTGTACCAAAGTATCAAGAGTAGTGATTTTGGGAAAGAAGAAGGAATTATATTAAGTGAAAGTCAGAAGAAGTCGATTTATAAAGATACCATTAAGTAAGCGGAAAGATATTGCACTAGATCTTCGAATGTGCAATTCATACAATTAATTAGGTTACTAATTAACTGTATGAATTGCATAATTTAATGTATTAGTATAAACGTAGTCAACATTGCTGATGATGTTTATTTATACTTAGTTAGCAATATTGAATTAAATTATTATTAAGTATTAACAATAGATATGGATAATAAAATAATATGCATTCCACCTACACATTACTTCTAACCATTCGGCACTCAAGAAAGTAGTGAAATAGATGTGGTTTTAGGAATGTCAAAATACTTAGCTAAAAATGATAAAATTGCTTTACCTAGTTGCAACATTCATAACATTTTTAACAGAATATGGCACAAAATGTTTACAAAAAAAGGATTGATTGTAATTGCTATTTATCGTGGTGGTTTGCATCCTTTTAGCGATACAGTGAAACTTTGAATACACAAAACGGAGGTGTTTAATAAAAAAAGACCTCAGTAGGGAGACCCAAATCTATCTAACCTAAGAACTATTGTAGCTTCTCTGAAAAAAAGGCAAACCCAATCACTCAAAACGCCACATTGCCTCCTGGCTCTCGGCGTCATCGGCATTGATGCTAAGTTTATAAAGTAGCCTCCTCCTTTAAAGGCTACTATCAAAAAATGCTGTCAGTTTAAAACAGAAGTCAAAAAGAAATCAATATAAATCAGTAAAACCAAAACTGAAGAAGTCTTTTTTTCCAATTGATCACCTAAGTAAATCTGTTTTAAACTGTTTTAAAAGTTTTAAACTGAACAAAAAACTGAAAGAGACTTTTATTGTGTTGGTAGCATGTGAAGGGTGTTTTAGACTTGATGCATGTGCAAATTGTGAGCAATTGACTTATAAAAGTCTCTTAAATTGGCTTATAATATTATTTTCACTGCTACGTAGCCATATAACTTCTGTCATTGCTTTAACATGCTATTTTGTACGCTAGTGCGGTTTAACGGTTTTGATTTATGCTAAAATTACTATTTGATGTTTTCATATCAGGAAGCTGGCTTTCAGTAGTTTTATCTCAATAGTATCAATTAGAGGTTTACTATTCACGATTAAAAAGATATTTCTACTATTACCTAAAAAATGATGCTTATATCAAAGTTTTTATCTTCCCTTAATTAGGCTATCTTTACTACGAGTAACAAATTTCGTCTATCGCCAAAGTGACGTACTTTTCAATTAGATTAGTTGAATTGACGTATTTGCCTCATAATTAACTAATTCGACCCTCATAACTTGATGATAAAAAAATCAAGTTATTCTCAAAAGTAACTTGAGAATTTGTTTTGTACATAATAAAAAAAATTGCGTCGCCTTACCCTTATATTTGCCTGAATGTATTTATATTATTCTTTAAAAGAAACTTTCCTAATTGGATAGTAATAAGACAAACCAGTGAGCAAATAACAATAGTAATTAGTGACTGAGTTTTCATATGCTGACATGAAATCTGTTTTAGAAAAATTGAATTTTTTTTTCAAAGTTCTAAATGAACCATTATAGTAATGTGTTTATAAGAAAAAAAAATTTTGATTCGTAAAATACTATTTCTTGAGATTTTTATTATAAATTTTGTCAAACTTTAAAATAACATGCTTATCTTCCTTTCGCAAAATCAATAAATCACCCCAGAGCTTTTTTAGAACTTTCATTGATTCTAAGGCAGAGTTTCTATTGGTGAAAAAAGGGCTGCTGAGAGGGAGAGGGGGTGGGTGGGGCGAAAGGGAAATGTCCTTCAGCTATAATATAGGAGAAATTTGATAAATAAGGGCGCCAATCAGGGTTGTTGTCCTAGTCAGCATGGCGGCTCTCTGCGGCCCTGGGTAAAAGTAACTGTTCCACATAGAATTTTTTTTTATCGTTAATAATTTTATGAAGATCGCTTGTTGTTTTCTTACTTTTTTTGCCCTTGATCTATGAGCGTGTTCCATAATTATTTTATTGGTATTTTTTAGTTTTTTTGAGAAAGTTTTCTTTTTTTCACAATCAGGTTTCATCGGGCAACTCGTTTACATCTTTTATTCTCAGATTGTTTCTTCGTGATCAATTTTCTGTTTTGTTCTGCTCTGTTTGTTTGTTTGTTTATTTCTACAATCTTTCCCTTCATCATCTCTTGAAAGTTTAAACCTTCTTTAACCTCTGCGCATTTTTTTTGTGAATATTTTTGTGGTTAATGGTTAAGTCAGATTCCAATTTACTCAACCTATCGGTTAAAATTTATTTCCTGCACTTTAAGAAGTCTCTCACTCTCCTTTAAAATATTCTTTTTCCGTTCATCCAACATTTTTTTAATTATTTCTTTGTTGTTTTATTTTTATTCCAGCCATAGTAATTTGGCATACAACAATCAAGTTTTCGCCGCTTTTGGTTTTTTTATTTCAACTATTAAAACTCTAATGTGTAGAATATGATTAATTAACTGCTTAACTAATAAAAAAATAATAATTAAAAATTAAAAAAATAAGTCTTGCAAATTTTAATGACTTAAATTACTATTAACCACTTAAGGCATAGAGTATATAGAAGCGTACAGAGTATTCCCAACAGGCATACCCAGCTAACACAAAACTTTTAAGTACGTTCAACGAATGTTGCAAAGGTTTGTAAAACGTTCTTGAACGTTCGCAACGATCGTTGAACGTTTTGTGTTAGCTGGGTAGATATTGTTTGTTTAAAATAAAAAAGTATTATAATGACGAGATAACAGTTTGGAATAAACTAGGTTTTAGTTTTTTTCAAGATAAAACTAAGAATGAGTGAAATAACTAACAAGTATATAGATGTTGTTTCAAAAGATTAAATAATGTCAAAATAAGCGTTAAATATCTAGAGTTTTTTAAAAACGAAGTTGAGGCTTCTAAATGAAATACCAGAAACAATAAACAAAAACAAAAATACTATTGAGCTTAGAACACATTGCTGTGTTGCCTGTATTGAAACAGAGAAAGGAGAATAAGGAAATTAACTCACCGTTAAGCAGATTTATAGAGACTCAGTCGTTTGATTTTCAAACAGTAAATCTTGACTTTTCTGAAACTTTTGAAACAAATAAAATAACGGATTTTCCACCAATTATTGAATAAAATGCAAAGTCAGTAAATTCTTCAAAAGGTTTTCTAGTTGAGTTTAAAATAGAACTAATTGAGCTAAAAAAAAAAACGAAGAAAGAAACGAAAACAATCCATCAATTTTGGTGGATATAGCTTAAACAACTGCTTCTCATCGCTATTGTTTTATATGTCACATTAACAACTCTTTAAAAAGTTTTAAATTCTTTTCAGGTCAAAGTATTTTTGACGCTTATGGAAAAAAAGAAGTTCTTAAACCTACTGTATTGAGATGTTGTGGAGAGCATTTAAACGAAGTTGAATTATTAAACAATAATGCTTTAAATTAGCTTGTTATTATTAACAGGAATGTGAAACTAAATGCACCAGAAGTTTACTCTTTACCAGAGGTGTTTCGATATTATGCTCAGCATAAAAGTTTATTCTATCTGAATCTATTTACCAACGAACTACTGGGTTCATTAGTCAACAATTTAAAGAACTATACGGAGCTTTGATTTTACTCAGTAACAAGAGAAGTAGATCTAAAATTTTGAAGTTTCCCAATATTTGCAACAAGTTAGAGATGCTTTTGTCAACAATTTCATTCCTAATAATTTAGGAGCGGGTCACAAGCGGTGAATGGTTCATAATCATAAATCATTTTGGTTGCCTATTAGTACATCATAAATGATGTACTAATAGGCAACCAAAAGTTTAGAGAATTACTTCATCCTGGTGACATTATATTACTTGAAACAGACTATCGATAGTTGGTTTGATAATTTAAGAATTACTTACAATTTGAAGCTGAAAAAGCCTGCATTTATAGAAAAAGGTCAAAAACAACTGACTACATTATAAGCTAATTAATCTAAAATGGTTACCAAGTGTCGCTGGGTGATCGAAGTTACAAATTTATTTCTAAAAACATTGTTTAGAGTCTCAAATAAAGTACGCAATAAAGAACTTTTTTTTTTTTTTTATTTAGGTACCCCAAGAAGTTGTTACTTTCTTGTCACAGAGCACCGCGGATGAGCATTTAATAGAAACTTCATGCCTCCTTCCTCACGGATGACGAAAAACTTTCCCAGAGGTGGGGTTTGAACCACGGATCCTTTTTGTCTGAACAAGTGCGCAACTACGCTACGGTTGTATTTTTTGCCTCAAACACTCACCGAATGCAAAATTGCAGCAGTCCTTTTTAAAAGTTTTTTCAAGCGCCTCTATTCAGACCAGGATGACAAACAAATAATTATTAACAACATGAAAGTAAAGCTTCTATCAGAGAATAGTTTGAAAAATCTGGTCAAAATTAAAAAGCTAAACAGAAAGAGTGTGTACGAAAATGATATCTCAGTACGAAAATGGAAATCTCTCAATATGTACATTTGGAACAGAAATTAAGTATTTCATTAATTTCATTAAACCCCAGTTCTTTTGAGTCACTTGTAATTTTCAATCATCAATTATGCATGCGAAGCTCAACTAGATTTATTATAAATTTCTCAGCAAACATTCTATGACGGAATTTCAATGGACCTATATAGGCATTTGGAGCGGACCAATGTAGTTTTGCGCATCGGTTACTTAATGGACCACCAGTGGCATCCGCCAAAAGTGGCTAGCCAATGACTTACCACTTTTAACCTTACCGAAAGTTATCGGCTTTTCATTTGAGGCTGTTACTAATGGTTCACTAAGTAGCCGATGAGCAAAACTCCAATGAATTGCTAAAAAATGTCTTTATAAGTCGACTGCAAATCCACTAAAACAATCCCAGTGGGCACATGACCTAAATAAGACGTCTTTTGAACGTTCAAAAGACGTCCAAAACGTTCTATAGACGTTTAAAAGACGTCTTTTTTACGTCCTGTGCCCACCGGGATGTTTGCTGGGTATTGTTCACAAAAACTTTCGATTTTGAACAATTTTAATAGTGTCCTGTCACGATAATTTTGGTCCGCCGATAAAAATGATCCCGGACTAAATTTCTCAGAAAATATATATCCGCCCGGATAATTTTTTTCTGAAAAAATTGGTCTGAGCTAGAAAAAATTGGTCCGTAAAAAAGTTTAGTTTGCATGTGTGTAAATATTTTTAAATTATCATGGAAGACGAGCTCGTTAAAAAAGTTTTTACTTATTTAACTAATAAGAAATACCCTGATGGAAGTTTAGATGGCGAAAAACGAATAATTAGAAAAAAGGCTTTAAAGTTTATAATTTCTGAAGGAGGAGAATTACTATATAAGTATAAAAAGAAAGACAAGGTAACTAGTTACGTAACAGAGTTAACTCGGTAAAAGAAAGACAAGGTTTTTTTTTAAAAAAAAGTAAAAGTTTTTAAGTAAAAGAAAGACTAGGTCTTTTTTCTTGTCTTTTTTTTATCGAGTTAATTCTGTAATATATAAATATTGGTAACAAGGTAATATACAAATGTTGTTAATTCGATGCTTGGATTATCAAAATTTATTTATAACAGTTATTTATTCTAAAATAAATATTATAACCTATTATTTGTACATAATTTTTATTTCTTTTTAGATTTTAAAATATAGATTAATGATAATGTTAATGTCATTAACATTATCATTAATCTATATTTTAAAATCTAAAAAAAATTTTAGCAGATTAAAATATTCATTAAATTTTAGCAGATTAAAATATTCATTAATAATGAATATTTTAATCTGCTAAAATTTAGCAGAATATAATATTCATTACTTAGCCTAAATCATCAAATTTAGGGTAAATTTGAAATTGCTGCATGCTAAATTTTAAATGAGGAAATGAATTATAAATTAACATACATATAACATGGTAATATAACTCAAAAAAATAGTTTAGAATTTTACTTTTTATTTCTGCTTTACAAATTTAATAAATTTTTTTTTTTTCAGTATTTTTGCCATAGCTTATAGATGGCATAATTTTAATAACTAAATATAATAAAATAAGTTATAAAAAGACAAGCAATTGTAAATGGTTTGACTTGTAGTTTAAAAAATGAATAATTATGAGATCATTTTATTATCATAAATTGGTATATTAAAATAAATTATATAAAGATATTAAATTAATACTTGTATGTGATGTTTTTTTAAAAGGAACTACTTCTGCGATACATCATAAATCATGACGAAAGAACAAAAATATTAGTTGCTTGCCATGTCCATCCTACTTCTGGCCATATGGGTAAAACAAGAACATTGGGCAGGATAAAAGAGCGTTTCATGTAACACGGAATGGTAAAAAATGTCCATGAGTTGGTAATATAGTTTTTGTATTATGTATTATCAGAAAATTATGATTTTTTCTAATAATTATAATAAGCTATTGCTATACCATTTTAAATTCTGGTTAAGCTTATATCATGTGATGTATGCCAAAGAATGAACAGAAAATTAAACTGCGGGAAACCAGAGATGCACCCAATAAAGGTGAAGGCTCCATGGTATATGGTTGGCATAGATTTTGTTGGCCCACTCAGTCCAATTAGTGAAGATGGTTGTAAATATATTTTAACTATTAGTGACTATTTTTCAAAGTGGGTTGAAGTAATACCCACTAAAGACAAAATGGCAGTTACAGTCGCAAGATGTCTATTCAAGGTATTGCATTTTTATTTTTGTTATTGTTTTAATGCAACCTTTCTGTGTATCAAGTTATTGGGTCCTAATTGTTTGCATTTTTTATATTCTATAGTTCCAAACAACCTTTCAAACAAAATTCCAGACATGCATACTTTTCTTCCCCGATTTTAGCCACTTCATTTCACCACCACTTTCTTTCATAATTTCTGATCATATCTTAAACATCAACAAAAAAGAAAAACTTAAATAAAGGTAAAATAATATTATAGTCTTATATCTTTCTAAAGAGATCAAAAGTGATGATCTTGAAAAGAGATTAGAAATACTTGGTGTATCTGATAAGGGGCCGTTGTTATTATTCTTGGATATAGTTAATTGATTTTAGAATCTTGATTTTACCTTATTAAATAAATCATATTTTCTTATGATTTATGTGTCTCTAATGTTTATTAGCATCTATGTAACATCATGGTGTGCATATATATAGTACTTTTATAATAAGTCTATCATTCAGGTTTTCATGAGGTTGGGAGTGCCAAGAGTTTTGCTGTCTGATAATGGTACTGAATTTTGTAATGAACTTAATAACACACTTAATGTGTTGCTTGGTATTAAGAAAAGACTCACAACACCATATCACCCACAAGTAAGTTAAATTTAAAAAAGTTCTTAAATAGGTTAATAAAGAAATACGATATTAATATCTCAAGTTATTTAGTCAATTAGGTCAATTAGTTTAAATTACTTAAATAATAAAACAAATTTTTTTTCGATTTAAGGCTAATGGACTCGATGAACGATTTAATCAAACTTTGCAGAATATGCTAGTCAAATATGTATCCTCTAAAAAAGAACAATGGAGTATTTTTCTAGATACCTGTGCAATACATCTTGTCATGACTCTACAAAGTTCACACCATTTCAACTGATGTATGGTCGACAAGCATATCTTCCAATTGATGTAGATTTCCAGACAGAATCTTTGGAAGAATTAAGTTCAAATTATTTTAAATTAAAGGAGCCTGACATGGCACAAAGTGAATATAAGTTAGTGTTGGAAGAAGCTGAACAAAATATTTTAAAAGCTCAAGTAAGGCAAAAAAAAAATTATGACAAAAAGCACTCGAAACCTGGAGTCTTTATAATCAATTCATTAGTACTAAAATTAAATCATAGACGTAAAAAAACTAAAGGAGGCAAATTAAATGATAGATTTGTAGGCCCATATAAAATACTTAGTTGCCTTCCTCATGGAGTATACAAACTTCAAGATAATAAAGGTGTTACAATTCGTGCTACTGGCAGTCATCTCAAAATTTATAAACCTTCAGACCCTACTTTACAAAATTGCAAAACATATTTGGTTGATTATAGCTCTTCTGATAAAGAAAGTTTTGATAATCAATGTTTTAATGATGAAGTGATTTCTCCGGATTCCTCAGTCTTTATTGAATCATCAGACTCAATATCAGAAAATGAACCAAATAATGATAATTATGAGGATTTAAATGAAACTCCTCAAAAATCAAGTATCTCTGGTAATGGCTCACCTTCAATAGATGCATTAAACTATGCTCATGAGTGCTCCAAAGATAATATAAATTGTACCAATGTTGATGATACATATTCAGAAGTAAAAATAGAAGATGAAATCTATCAAATTAATTTGGTTTGTTCATGCAAAAATAGGTGTGCTACAAAAAGATGCTCTTGCAAACAGTTTGGTGTGGTATGCAAAAGTCATTGCCACCCAAATAGAATATGTGTAAATAGGCAAAAAGCTTTTCAAGCAGAACTTATTTGTCTTGAAGAAGAAGCAAATACAGAAGAAGAGACAGTTTCTATTGGTCTTTTTCAAACTAGAAAAATAATACTTTCAGTAGATGATAAAAATATTTTGATGAATGGTGGATGGCTAAATGATACAATCATTTATGCTGGAATGCAAATGCTTAAAGATGCTTTTCCTCATTTATCAGGGTTTCAAGATCCCATTTTACAGGTCACAAATAGTTTAGAGGTTCAAAAAGATAAAGAGTTTATTCAGTGTCTGAATTACAACGGAATGCATTGGATCACTATAGCAACACTAGGCTGTACACAGGGGATTGTCAGGGTTTATGACAGTTTGCATAATAAGTTAACATTGTTGCTGAAGAACACAGTTGCTAATCTTTTGTGCTCTACCACTAACAAAATTAAAATTGAATATGTAAATGTTCAGTATCAGTTAGGTTTAGATGACTGTGGACTTTTTGCTCTTGCAAATGCTTGTGAACTTTGCTTTGGCAGAGATCCATCCATTATAAAGTACACACAGGAAGATATGAGAAAACATTTGTTAAAGTCATTTGAAAAATTAGAGTTGACACAGTTTCCATCTAAGCTGCGGAGAGTTTCACAACAAATTTCAAAGGTTGAGTTTTTAGATATATATTGCAGTTGCAGAATGCCAAGCAATGAAAAACCAATGATACAATGTGGGTTATGCAAGGAATGGTTTCATATAGAATGTGTTGAAGCCCCAAAAACAGTGATATGCAATAATCTTTTATGGTGTTGCGGTTGTAAATAACTTTATTTTGGTCTAATATTACCATATATTGTTATATAACAACAATATATATATATATATATATATATATATATATATATATATATATATATATATATATATATATATATATATATATATATATATATATATATATATATATATTGTTATATAAGTTGTTGTTCTTTGCTATTTATATATTTTATGTTAGATAGTAAGTGCACAGCAGCCTTGATCAATTATTGGTTTATACCTTGGTTTGGCAACCTATTTTAAGTAGAGACCCATTTTTTCTAAAATAATTTAAAAAATCTTATAAAGAGCGGTAAGTATACTTACGGCCCTATAACTATACTTACATATAAACTATCATATATAATAGTTTTATTATGGTTTGACTAAAATATAGAAAGGTTTGAATTAATGTACCAGATAGATTGAGATAAAATAATTCTTATAAAAAAAAGTTCTTACTAAAATATTCCAATAGATCCAAAGTGATTTGTCTAATAAATAATTATGAATAAATCACATGAAAAACTTATGGCACGAAAACTCGTATTAGTATAACTGGTTTATTTTTTTCAAATAGTCATGTAAGACCTAGTCCAATAAGAAGATTTATGGTGATTACTAAACAAAAAAATGAGCTCAAGATAGAAACAATGAGTTTTTCAAAAGTTTTTTAGTGAGAGTGTCAATAAGTTAGAGTTAAAAGTTTTGCTTTTTAGTGAGAGTTCCAACAAGTTAGAGTTAAAAGTTTTGCTTTTTAATGAGAGTGCTAACAAGTTAGAGTTAAAAGTTTTGATTTTTAGTGAGAGTGCCAACAAGTGAGAGTTAAAAGTTTTGGTTTTTTAGTGAGAGTGCCAACAAGTTAGAGTTAAAAGTTTTGCTTTTTAGTTAGTGCCAATAAGTTAGAGTTAAAAGTTTTGCTATTTAGTGAGAGTGCCAACAAGTGAGAGTTAAAAGTTTTGGTTTTTTTGGTGAGAGTGCCAACAAGTTAGAGTTAAAAGTTTTAGTTTTTTAGTGAGAGTTTTGTCGATTGTTAGGATTATATTTGTTGATTGTAAGGATTATATACTTTGTATTAATTTTTATTTTATTTTGTTTACAAATATAAAAATCTATTTTTAATGCTTCTTTTTTCATTTCCTTAGTTCGATGATGGAAAATTTGCTGGGAAATATCAAAGTTTATCTAAGTGATGATCAAGTTAACACTAGCAACTATAATAAAAAATAATAACTTTCTTGTTCAGTTTTTGAACAGTTCAACTCCTTTAGGTATATCTAATTATTTAAAATTGGTTGTGTAGTTTTTGTATGTTAGTAAAAAATTGAGATAAAAGTTTGCACTTTTCAAATAGTAACAATGATGCATTGCTTCTTCTAGTGGTAAATGGGTATTTGTTCTTGGATTTAGTTACAGCTATCAGATTTTTATTTACAATTGGTACTAAAATGTAATCTGTTTTCTGATTGGCATATTTAATGACAATCAATAAATTTCAAGTTTGAATGTTTCTTGATTTGGTGTTTAAAAGAAACCTGCTACTCTCATGGACAAATATGTGTTGTATGTTAAAGAACAAAGCATTATAAGTTGCACGATATGAGCATATTTATAATATATGTATATATATGTATATATATATATATATATGTATATATATATATATATATATATATATATATATATATATATATATATATATATATATATATATATATGTATAAATTTTTCATAGTCCTGGTTACCAACCCATGGTAATCTTTTATTTTAACAGGGCTGCGGTCTTAGGCTTACGTCACTACTTGTCACTACGTCATTTACAACTACTTCTTTCATTGACAACTATTTGTTTCACGTTTTGCTAGAACAAGAGATGTTAGTTTTTAATCAGAATTAAATAAAACAAAGTTTCCAAATCTAGTTTCAAATATTCATAATGGCAGTCTTTTAAGACTGCCTTTATATAATTTTTTATACACTATGATATTTTATTTGTTTAGACTAAAATATGTTTAAAATATGATTATGTTTTTTACTTTTAATTAAATTTCTTTCTCTTTAGTTCTACCTTTTGTTTAAATTTCATTGAACTACCTGTTGGAATATGGTTTCAATTTTGTAAATTTTAATGATTTGAAATTTACTATATTGATCATTAGCCAATAGTTAAAGAAAAGAAATTTAACATAAGTAAGGTAAAAATACTTTGTTAACTTGTAACATTGCAGATCAGTTTAACGCTTTTTTGTTTCAATATATTGTACTTGTGATGTTAATAATGAGATTTTTTTAACTTATGATGGTATTATTTTAATTATTTGCCTAATATATTTTTAGATTTAAAATGTTTTCAAAATGATTCGAATGTAGTGCATACAGGTACATTTTGGGGTTACCATTAGTAGATCCCCTTTGTTTTTTTAAAGTGTTTTTTTAAGTACATTTATTTGCTGAGCTAAAAACATTAATTGATACAACAATAAATGGATAATATGGATGAATGAAGAATTTGGATAGATAACCAATTATTGAAATAATTTTGAAATAAAATCTTAAAATAAAAAATTTTATACTTGCATATGGCTTATAAATTTAAAAGCAAAGCTTACGTCCAATCCAAGTCTACTTATGTAATACAAACCCTATGAATACTTAAGTAAAATAAATGTAAGGCAAAAAAAAAGCAAATACCGATGTATAAACACAAAGTTTTTCTAGAAAAGTTACGTACATAATACATAAAAAGTCCTATAATACGTATTATTACGTTTAAAAGATACGTATTTAAAACATCTTTCCATACATAAAAAGTCCTACAATACGTATTAATACAGGGTTCGTAGCAAACTTGGAAAACATGGAAAATTGGTTCATTTTGGCAATAGTCAGGGAATTATTAATTTTTAATTAGATAGTCAGGGAATTTTGATAGAGAAAGTGACTTATTTTATAATTATGGTGTTTTTTTCTCTAACTGATACCATACAGTTAAGATAAGGCTTTTATTGTAATTATTTGTTTTGACAATCCTAAAATGTCATTTATAACATATCCAATATAGCCGATGGCTTATTTAAATGTAATTCCGTGTTAAAAATAGTCAGGAAAATTGATTGATTTTTAAAAAAATCAGGGAAATTTATATGAAAAATTGTCTATGAACCCTGTCATACGTTTAAAAGATACGTATTTAAAATATCAGCCGCTAAAAATACCTTAAATTATACAAAACACGCACAAGTACGAATTAAATATTTACAATTTTGTTTGGGCTGTTACATTTAAACAATTAGAAAACACTTATATAACTTTGTAGAATACACTAACAATTTACATTAGGCATCGACCTATGGACTAACTGATTTTTTCAATATGTAAAATAATCTATTATCAGGCCCGTACCATGAACATTTTTATAGTACCATTTAGGGAGTTGATGACCCCTCTTCCCCCACAATTTAGGCATTATTTTTGCAGTGGTCTGTAATAAGACACTGTAATATGCACTTCTTAGCGTCTCCTTATAAAATAGTCATTAAAAAAAGGTTCTGTCAGTCCTCTCTAGTTTGCACTAACCTAAACTACATTAAATTTTAATGAGCCCACTTGTCACAATACACTAAAATAGTTTTTTAAAGCTAAGCACAAATTTTCAGACATGTCTGAAGCATATGCTGGGCATACAGTATATGCTTTAACTTTCAAAGAAAAGTGCACCAAACAATACTCTAAACTTTCTCAATAGTGGCAACCCAAATCATTTTAGGTACACCTAGAGCAGGATTTCCCAACCGTCTCTAAACCGTCCCCCAAAGTATATATAAAAAAATTTTCATTGACCCATTAGTTAAAATTATTACTCGGTGTAATATTTTATGTACGTACTTTTTATTAAAAATAAAATTTTATATAATGCATTTCTGAAAAGATATGTATATTTTTTTAAACAGAAAAAATAAAAATATTAGAACTAAAATTCATTTTCTGAAATAATATTCAGAGTTTCCTTTTACCTTTTACAAAGATTCCGGAAAGCCAAGGAATCAATGAGGATGCTTTGTGCATGGATCAAAGCATAGTTTTCTATGGTTACTATCGATGTACCCTAAGGTTTGGTTTTAAGTCTATTATAGTTTGTTCTGAATATTGACGGTTTTCCAGACAAGTTTAAAAATCAGATCAAGCTCTGCTATACTATGATGATAGTGTAGTCTAAATTTAGTCCAAGACGCAAATTTTATGCAACTAGGCAAAGCCATCAAAATCAAGAAGTACAAAGATATGCAAAGATATGCAAAGCCATCAAAATCAAGAAGTACAAAGATATACTCTCCCAGCACTTAATGATATCATTAAGTGCTGGGAGAGTGAAAAAGCATAAATCAATGTCCGTAAATTTTAGTTATGAAAAGTTATAAATATGTCAACCGTCGTTTTTTTGAATAATTGATTTCAAAAACCTGTAAAAAAAAATTTATATCAAATTTAATATTTTACACTTTTTCACACGGAACAAAAATTTTACGTAATATTTTGGTCCGATATCAAAACTGCAAAATTTGTGCGCAATTTGTAAAATATTATCACGGATCGTTTTTTTCAAAGCGGACCAAAATTATCAAAAAAATTGATCCGGCCGGACCATAAATTTCTACGAAAATTTTGGTCCAGGATAAAAATTTTCGCGGACCAAAATTCCAGCGACAGTCCCTATTTATCTTTTCTATTAATGTTTAAAATAAGTCAAATGATTGTCAACAAATGAAATATCTTTTGGAGAAGTTTATATGCACTATCTATTGCAAAAAGTTATTGAATAATTTTAATTTAAAATCAAAAATGTATTTAGAAATATACAGAAACATGATTTGAATATCTCTGCTCATTATGTTTTGACTTGCATTTATTTAGTGTGAATGAGAAATCTTGGGGTGTTTTAAATTTGATTAAAATGTTTTTTGTGTACTTTTGTGAAAATATTTGTGCTAAGTATGTAAACATACTAAAAATTACAAAATATTATAACATGCATATGTTTAATTAACAAAATAAGTTCATAACTGACCAAAGAAAACTTTTTTATCCAATTTTTTATTTTTTTAATTTGAAATAAAAATGTGCTTTATATTTCATAAATTAGCCTTTTATTATATAATTTGATGTAAGAAACTTTTAAAAACCCACGAGGAAGCCGTTTCAAACAACACTTAGCAAAGTTAAATTATCCACTCTCACCCTTCGTGGGTGCAGTTTTTTTTGGGTTTTTAAAATATTTTAAACGCTCCTAAACAATAAGTTAATAACAAAAGTTGCACACACGAAAGGGTGGAAATAAGGGCGAAAGCAAACATTTTTTTTTTTTTGAGAAGCGAAAAAAGTGTGCGTTCACCATAGCGTTCTCTCTGCTGGGTAATTCCTATTAGAATCATGCGTACATAGTAGAAATCCTATTGTTATTATATGATTAAAGGATCAATATCATGACCCTAAGAACTTGGTGGAATGAAAAAAAAAATGAAAAACCGATTTTAAACTTTGAATAAAACCGCATTAATGGCCGTCCATAAATGATGTCAGTAATTTCATACGCACATACATACATTTATACATACATACATACACAAATAAAGGTACGCACATGCACATTTAACCAATTATAGAGGTTTTATATTCAATAACCTTTAATTTTTAACCGTTTATAGGCGATATTAATTTCAATTTACTAGACTGTGTGTTTATTTTTTTGCGCATTTAAGCTTTTTAGAAAACTATAAACTATAAATAAACTTATCCGCGGTATAAATGTATGTATTCTCCAACCATTCCGCCTCGGCTGGTCAAATTCAGGTCTAATTCAAGTCAAAAAAGTATACAAAGTACATACCGGAAAAGACATAGTTTAAAGTTGGTCAGAAAAACAGAAGATTAGAAATTCAGTACATTAGAAAATTAGTAGTTCTTTTTTTAATCAGACGTAAGTATGAAAAATCAAACTTGTGCTTGAAGATCAAAATCTTTATATTCTACGTTTTAAAAATTTCAAAAATAATTTCATATATAGATAACCGTCAGTTTTTTTGGGTGGGTAAGAGATCAACTCCTTTAGAGTTGAGAGTATGAAGTTATAAGTTAGATAAACAGCAAATGAATGACAATCTAGTCTAACATTTGTGATGCTAACAACAACTCGATAAATAGCCACTCTTATGTCAATTTTATCGCTACGTTGAGTCAACGTAAAACTAACTAATTAATATAAAGAGTGGCACAACCTTAGCTGTTTGGCTTAGCTGCAAATAAATGGGTAAATGCAATTGCCAGAGCAGACCAGATTGGCAGAGCAAATGGTAAAAACGAAATGAAAAATGAAAAACGACGCACTCAAACTAGAACGTTGAAGGTAGAAATAATCAATAGTTTAGAGAATTGAGTTTTGTGCACAAATATTTTTGGTGTTAGATAATAAACGTCTTAACAATAAAAATAACAACTACTCATAAATAACAACTACTCTAAACTTAATCATTAAATAAATAAAGAACTCTGTGGGCAAAGTACCGAGATATTGGGCGCTTTACACACAAAGTCCTTCGTAAAAAATATAATGAACCATGCAAACAGGTAGCAAAAGATGTTAAAAAAGCAGTGCTATATTACGAATCAACAATAGTTGAAGCCTCAAAGAATAACCCAAAATTGATTCATATCTATATTACCAAAATGCAAAAAGTTAAACACCAAATACGAGTTTTAGAGGAC
Source organism: Hydra vulgaris (assembly GCF_038396675.1). NCBI lineage: Eukaryota > Metazoa > Cnidaria > Hydrozoa > Anthoathecata > Hydridae > Hydra > Hydra vulgaris. The sequence continues at coordinate 53,817,744 of NC_088925.1, forward strand.
AGTACAGATGAAAGCACAGTTAATGAGGAGGAAATATGTAGAGGTATATTCTAAAGATGAGGTGCCAGACGACTGGAAGCGCTCAAATATAAAACCAATTTCAAGAAGGGCTCCAAACTGAAAGCGTCTAATTACAGGCCAGTAACACTCCATAGTATACCTTGTAAAGTTATGGAACATTTCGTTTGAGACCAGATTTTAAATCATTGTATTATAAACCGTCTGATACCAAAAAACCAACACGGTTTTGTTTTCAAAAAGTTGTGCTTGACAAACCTTCTGGAAACACTTGATTTTTTAACAGAAGCTATTTACCAGGGATACGTTACAGACGTAATCTTCACGGATCTGGCAAAAGCCTTGGACAGAATTCCACACAATAGACTTTTCCACAAAATTCAAAACTACGGAATCAAAGAGGAGCTTCACGCATGGATTAAAGCATGGCTCTCAGAAAGGCAGCAGAAAGTCGTTATTGGTGAGCGTACATCAGATTGGAAAAACGATATTAGCGGCGTACTGCAAGGTTCGGTCTTGGGTCTATTACTGTTTGTTCTGTACATTAATGATCTTCCAAACAAATTGGAACATCAGAATAAACTCTACGTTGATGACAGCAAAATTAACGGCGTCATAAAATCTGACCGGGACGCGGAGAGTCTGCAAGCAGACTTAGACAAAGCCACTGAATGGTCACATTGCTGATTCATGACATTTAATACTAAAAATTGTAAAGTCATGCATAGGGGAGTTGGCCGCAGGGGTAAGTTGACGAACTGCGTTTATCTTTAGAGCCTTTCATCAGAAAGTGACAAAAATTACTCAGAAACTTCCTTATTGACCATTTCATCATTCACTGTAGTACTGTCAGGATTCGCGCATGCGCATGGGAGATATTGAGATTTATGCGTTTTTTGGACAAAAACGTAACTTTTAGAGCATCGCTTCCTTTTTACTTTACAAAGAAAATGTTTAGTCGTATGAAAAAAAAGTGTAAAAGTTCCAGTCACAATTGGTTTACTTACTTTTCCAGTCAGACTTTTTTTTCAAAGCAGCCGTTTTACAGGATCTATAGACTTTTATTAAAAAAAAAAAAATTTATTAAAAAAAAAGCTTTCGGGGTTAGTTGACAAATTTTTTACGGTGTAAGTTGGCTCATAGCGTTTACAATGGAAAAAAATATTTATTTTTATAAAATTTTTTTTTTTTTTTAAATTTTTAACAATATCGAAAATATTTATTCTTACAAAAAAATTAAAAAAAAATTTTTTAGTTTTTTTTTCCACAGATAAAAGGTGGGTTACTGTTTGGCTTTTATACGGACTAATATTTGGTACCAGTTAAAAGTAATATTAAATTTTGGGATAAAATTGTTGCAAAAATTAATTTAAAAAAAATTTCTATTAATTTTGCACTTAATAGTGCATTAATAATCATTTTTATAGTTTGCGCCAACTTACCCCGTGGTGGGGTAAGTTGGCGCAAATTTTTTTTTTTTTTGAGGGTCCGGAAAGGCCCCAAGAATTTTTTTTTGTAAATGAATGCAAATTTTATAAGATACCCTAATCCATACTCTTTAAGACTACACTTTAATATTTTTAAAAAAATGTACTGTTAGGGCTACAGAGCTCATAGAGTAAAAACCGAGCCAACTAGCCCCGGTCTCCCCTACTGGCCAAGGAAAAAAAGTATCAAAACGAGACTATTTTATGCCAGGGCCAGACGGCCTGCCACTTGCAATCGAATTTACTCATTTAGAGAGAGATCTTGGAGTTCTTATCTCAGATGATCTTAAACTTAATGCTCAAGTTTCAGCAGTTGCGGTGAATGCTAACAGCTAAAAGTTTTTGCAGCCGTAGTTTTTCACTGTGGAAAGAACTATATAACCACCTATGTTCGTCCTCACCTAGAGTACGCTATACAAACGTGGTCACCGTACCAACGGGCAGACATAGAAGTGCTAGAAAAATTTCAAAACCGTGCTACAAAAAACCATTTCTGAGATTAAGCACCGCACCGCCGAGCAGCGAAGAGTCATATTAGGTCTTACGACACTTCAAGAAAGAAAAATAAGAGGTGATTTAATTCTGATGTTCAAGTTCATTCGTGAAACCGATGAAATAAACTTTCACGTACCATTCAATCGCCCTTCGTCGTCAAAAGAGATACTCTTCACGAACCGTGTTGTGTTGCAGTAGAAAATCCTGCCGCAAAAAGTAATTGACGCGACTTCCGTCAACATTTTTAAAAATCGACTAGATGAACATTTAAATCAGTTAAGAGAATTTTAAAAGATTACTGAAAATAAACTCTCTTTACATATGTTTCCAGTATTCTATTATGTTCTAAAAGTAAGGTATTTGTGTCGTAGATGTGCACGAGTATCTTAAGACTGTTAGTATAGAGGTGCCTGATGCAGTACATCTTCGTCAGTAATTTAAAAATAGCTAACATTTATGATTTTTCAAAAGTCTATAAATTTATTACGGATTGTTGTAAATATTCTAAATTATTGATCACTAAAAATAAACCAAACTAAACTAAAATATATATATGAACTACAGACATCTAGTAGGCTTATCGGGTAACCAAGTAACTTGACTTTTGGTATAAGAAGCTTAACAAACAAAATTATTAATTCCTTATCAATCTATTTCAATAAAATAAAAAAACTTTTTTGGCTATTACACGCCCTTTCTAATCCTGCGCCTGGGTACAAAGTTACTTGTAACCTCCCCTCCCCTCTCCCTCATCGCGGTAGTAAAACAAAAGTATCAATGATTTTAACTGATGCACAGTAGGAATCAGTGGGTCAGAATATAAAAAAAGTTAGCAAAAATAGAAAATGTCTAAATATAATCATATTATGCATCTAATCATATGTTTTTGGGGTCAGAGAATCCAATTCTGACACCAAAATTAGGTTTTAAACACTCTGAACGACGGGCTGTTTAGTGGGGCAATTTTGATTTTTTGGTTTTGCAGATTTGACACTTTCAGACGTTGTGCAAACTCCAAAATTAAGTATATTAATGATTATGTCAAATAATAATCTTTTTCAAAAAATTCCGGTGATTAGAGCCTCGGAACAAAAATACCCCAAAATGTTATTCCCCTTACTCCAACGGTGAGGGCAATGAGTTAATGAATAACTTAAAGTATGTGTTTAAATTAATTTCATCTTAACGTAAGAGGGGTCGTCCATAAAGTACGTACGCTTTTTTTACCCTCCACCTCCTTAAAAGTACCTACGTTTTTAAACTATTTGTCAAGCATTTTATGATATTTTTTTTAGCTTAGTGTCTCCTTTTTTTTATAATTGAGCCATTGCCCTCCCATCTCATAAACGCCATTTGCAGTCCCCCTCTTCCCCTCCGAGCGTACGTACTTTATGGACGATTCCTTTTAAAGTGTGGTAAATCCATTACCGCAAAGTTTTTTTTACATGAAAACTCTTAAAAATTATGTCCTAATAATGTAAAAAAACCTGCTAAAAACTTAAAAATCTCTGTTTTTTTAAATAATTATAAAACTATAGATAAATATTTATAAATACTTTCAAATTCCTTAAACATACATTATTTCTAAATGTCACAGATGAATTGCATGTACTTACATGTTTTTCACGTTTTTCACACGTATTTCAACAACTTTTTGACTTTGAAGCATCCTAAAGGGTTTACAAAGTTGATCAAGTGCATTATAAAATAAACATTCATTGTCATTAACATATGCATGTTAATTGCAAATAATTAAAAAAGTCATTATACGATCTTTCGTTTAGGCCTTTTTGCTAAACTCTGGTCCATTCTATGATGCTTAAAATTTTCCCGAAAAAATTAGTAAAAATGAGATAACCCATGAACGCTAAATTAGAATACTCTACTCTGCTCAAACCTACCATGTTTGTTTATGTTCGTGGCGGTTTAAAAAACGTTTTCCTACTTTTGTGCATTTTATTTTGATTAATGTAAATTATTGTGAAAACTGTATTAGAAAGTTATGCATTACTTTAATATTCTAAATATTTTTACGAAATGTTGTGCTTTTTTATTGATTCCATCTGCGATACATTAAGTTTATTTGTAAATTTATTTATTGTTGCAAATGTATAAACCATTACTTAGTTATATACAACGCTTCATTTTGCTTTTGATTATTTAAATATTATATTAATATTGTATAGTAATAACTTCTAGCGTAAAAGATATCAATTAAAAACTTTTTAAAACATGGGTTTAAATTTAAAAAATACGTTGAAATATTTTTAAGTGAGATTATTTCATGATCGTGGTATTTATAAGTGTAAATAGAGTTGATTATTTATAAATTTTTACCAATAAACCCTAAAGATATATGTTAAAAAGCATTTTTTTATAAATTAAAATAAATTTATTGTAAACTTTAGTTTTATTTATGAATCATTATTTACTTGTTTGTAAGACTAGAGCAAATTTTTAGCAAGAGATATCTTTGTAAAAATAAAGTTGAATCTAAACAAATTATTACTAGTAATTTGTTTAGATTCAACTTTATTTTTACAAAGATATTTCTTGCTAATAATATTAGGATCAAATACATAAAAAAAAATTTATACAAGAAGAACCGAAATCAGAAAATAAAAGTATTTATTTTAAAATAGTATATTTTAAAATAAAGCTGTTAAACAAATTGATAAATTGTTTACAATGATAAACAATAAGGCAATATTAATATTATTATTAATGTAACTTTTTAGTCTAGGATAAAGGAAAAAAGTGAAGGAGAAATATTTTAATAGTACAATCAAATTTATTATGTTATTTAATCTTTTCAGTTGATGTATGTGCACTCCTCGCATGCCCTACTATTTTAGTGGAATTATGTACACTCCTTGCATGTTCTACCTATTTCAGTCAATGTATATACATTTTTTTTATTTTGTATCTATTTGAGTCAGTGCATGTACATTCCACTGTGCTAGTTCCTAAATAAACCAGTCAAAATAAATGATAAAAATAAAATTGAACAATAAAAACAGTATAAAGTATTGAAAAGTAAAAACAGCCATGTTCTGCATTAAAAAAAAAAAGATGTTAGGGTTATTTTGGTAATTTAAAAAACATTTCATTCACAATTAATTGAATTATTTTGGATTTCAGATAACACAGAAATGTAAGGCAAAAGTCAAAGTAATTAAAAGTGATGCTTTTGGTTGTCAAAAAAATTAAACCTCTTTTTCTTTCTTTGTGTTTTTTTGAAGTAAAGTATGCAAAAAAGATACAACTTATTTGTTATGGTATTGAGTTTATAATAAATGTTTCTTATTATTAATGTGAGAGGACATTCCTAAATGTTGTCACTCATTTGCAGTAAGATTTGGGAGGGTGGGGGCTAAAGTTGTAGTAAAAAGATGTTACAAAAATAATAATATTATTAATTACAAAACACAATCCTCTAGATTCTTGAAATATTTCATTCTATTAAACATAGTATAACAAATAATATCCTATTATATCCACACAATATAAAAATAAAAAGGTTACACACATACACAAACACACACATCTATATATATATATATATATATATATATATATATATATATATATATATATATATATATATATATATATATATATATATATATATATATATATATATATATATATATATATATGTATATATATATTTATATATATATATATATATATATATATATATATATATATATATACACATGTGTATATATATATACATGTGTGTATATATATATATATATATATATATATATATATATATATATATATATATATATATATATATATATATATATATATATATACATGTGTATATATATACATGTGTGTGTATATATGTATATATATATATATATATATATATATATATATATATATATATATATATATATATATATATATGTATATACATATATATGTAAATTATGTTAGTGTATTTTACAAATAGAGTGCTCAATGTTCTTAAAGAACAGAGCAATAATAAATTAGTAAAAAACACTATATATATATATACATATATATATATATATATATATATATATATATATATATATATATATATATATATATATATATATATATATATATATATATATATATATTGAGGTGTCCTAAAAAACAACATTTTTGAAAAACATATTTCTACCTCCTTAATTAATATGATAAAAAAAACAATGGTTTTAAAAAAATTTTGAATAAAATTTTTTTTTTAAGGGGTCACCCTCGAGACCATTGAGCATATAACAAGTTCCTAATATTATCAACAAAAAAATTACTCAAAAGTTGGGTCTTGAATGAAGTGAAATTATATTAAAATTTGAAAAATGATAACTATATTATATAAAATCAAATTGTTAAATTTAACAGCATAAAAAATTAAGTTTATTATCTGAAAAGAAAAAAAGTGCGCTTTTACCAATTTTTTTTACAAATTTTTTTTTTAATTAGTTTTATAATATAATTATCATTTTTGAAATTTTAATATAGTTTTGCTTCATTTGAAACCCAGCATGACTATTAAAGAATTTTATTTTCGATGATATTAGGAACTCATATGATGATGAGCGATCTTGAGGGACCCCTAAAATATTTTTTATTCAAAAAAAATTTTAAACCAGTATGTTTTTTTTTGTTTTTTTTATTAAATATAGATTACATTAAAAATATATATTTCAAAAATATGAATCATTTTAGAAATAAATTATTATTTTAGGTTTTAATAAATAAAAATGACATTTTTTAAACTTAAAACAAAAAAAGGGAAATTCAGCAAGGTTTTTAATAATGATTTTCTGATACATTTTTCTCTGTGTTTTTTTGTAAAATAATGATTATTTTTGAAGTTTGTATATAGTTTTGCTTCATTTGAGTCCCAACATGACATACTTTTAAAAAATGTTTTTTGATAATATTAGGGACCTGATTAATGTTTAAGGAACTTATGGCATTCCTAAATATATTTTTTTATTAAAAAAAATTTTTAATTCAGTATTATTTTATTATGTAGAACATGTTTTCAAGGTGTCAGCAGACATTTTTAAAAAAGGTTGTTTTTAGCATCATCTCTCTATATATATAATCCTGTCACCGCCAACTCAGCGCTTGAGTAGTATTTTCTGTACGCAAAAATGTTTGTCAATAACGGACACTACTTTAGATTAGTCTTAATGACTTTTTGTGACTGTTCCTATTCTAAGCCATCAATATCTTAAAATAAAAACATTATAGAAAAATATAT